>NW_028277046.1:3405000-3642500 GCF_059951505.1 Python bivittatus
ATTGACTTTAGCATTTATTTTATGGCTTTCATCTTCCGCATTGTCTGTTTTCAATTGGGTTAGCCTGCTTCGATGCTCATTTGAGCAGGAAAATGGGGTCCAAATCTAATAAGTGAGCGTGAAGAAGCCTTCTTCATTCCAACCCTTGGGAACGTGTGGCAGGAAGGGGGGAAATGCAAAAATGGCTCCTTGTGCCCCTCTTTCTCCTGCAATCTCACCGTCATCTTTGCCAATTCCCAGTTGAGGCTTCCTGCCTCAATCCCATTGTGAAATGTTGTCAGCGACCCCCTAAGTCTTGCCGGCCACCATGAGGACCAGAAACCTGCTTTAAAAACAAAAACACCTCTAGAGCCTTTTTAGTTCTCCCAGAGGTTGAACGGCAAGCCAAACGCCACTATACAAATGAGGGCCAGCTTTTTCCTTTTACGCTTCTCTTTTGCAGAAAAACAGGCAATGGGTTTTAAGAAAATCAATCTTCCTTGCTCCGCAGAGCCACCGGCGCTGCATCGTAAGGTTCATAATTCCTTTCCCTACCCTCCAATCATGCTGTCTCTAAATGAAAATAAATCCACGACTCTTTGATCTCCAACTCATCACACGCATGAAGTCACTGCTGCCAGCTATGGTGAGGAACCTGCCTTTCCCAGAGCATCTCTTGCTGAACTCGAGCAGAACCAAACCGAATTGGGGGCTCTGAAAATACGTGTCCCCAGCGAACTACAGACAGTCGCCACCTCCCTCTCCCTTCTCTCCTGTGAAGCTTGAAAGTCGCTTTCCAGAACTCCTGAATAATTGAAGTTCAACATGAAATTTTAAACTCTTTCAAGGGTTCATTGAAATTCATTTCCTCTCCCACCACCCCTCTGGAGGGATGTCACTGTCAGAAAGCCATCGAGAGAACAAGCAAGAGCAGAAGTTTTTTAAAAGGCAGGGAAGGTGTTTCGAGACTGCAACGGGCAACCAAAGAAGGGAGAGCATTGTCATTTTTGTCCCCAAAGCAGACATTAACCTGGAACCCTGGCTTCTGCACCTCCCAATCTCAGGTTTCCTATATCAAGTGTCCCAGCACTGTCCAGCACGCAGCCCAAAGCCCCTCTCGAGCTGTGGCAAGCCGAGAGCAGCAAGGAAGCTACTGCAAACCCAAGGAGCGGAACCGCATTTTTACCGTTTCCAGAATTCTTCATGTGCGGAAGGTAAGTTGGTAGATCTGCGTGTTACCCATTATCAGAGGGCGAGCTCGTGACTTCAGAGCACGGCTGAACATGGAATCAAATCTCTCGCCTCGCCACCGGCTGATTTTTGCAAGGCAGAAAGAGCAGCGGTTCATCTACTCGCGTGATGCAATTCAATCACGTTAATGGAGGGTGGGCGTTAGGCCAGGAGACGGGTGTTTCAAGGAGGACATCAGGATGCACGTGCGCACGATTCTGCTCGTTTGAAAGAAACCCACCAAAGACAGCATTTGCACAAGCAGGCTTAACCCGGTAGTTAAAGCCGCTGTCTGCGTCTGCACATTCCCCAAAGCTTGGTTAGTGTCACTTTTGGTTAGGGTTGTCTGTGTATGACTTAGGATGTTCTGCAAGCTCTGGTTGGTTTTATGACTGTGTAAACCAGAAAACAGATTAATTCAGTAGCTAGATTACATGTGTCGGGTAAACGCAATGGGTAGGTCTGAAACAATGTTCCCAACCATGACATCTTCCAGATGTGCCAGAACTGTGATATCCAAAATTCCCAGTCAGTAAAGCTCCAAAAATGCAGATCAGACACAAAGAGCTTCTGTATTCCTGCTCCAAGATCTCTGTACCCATCAGTCTGGGGAGCGGAGGGCTGGAACCAGCCTTTGCAAAATGGCTGAGTGCAAATTGGGCACTTCTGGGAGGGGGGGTTGACAAGCATCCTCTCCCAGAAGTTTCCAAGCTACCCCCACCCCAAAAAACTCCCCACCAATATTTGTCTGAATGCAGACTAAGAAACAAGCGCCAAAGGGATTTCTTGTTCAATGACTTTCTCGTTCCTTCTTGAAATCAACGAATTAACCAATACGCTTAAATGCAGGCCAGATGCAAGCCGTTCATTGTTCTTTGCCGTAGAGGACTGAATTAAAAAATGGGGGGAAGGAAGAGAATATTTTCTCCTGGAAAGGCTAGAACTTGTTTTCTGATTGCAGGAGAGGCGCAATTTGCCAGATGTCAAACAAGAATCTGAGAGCCAACTTCGGCCCGGTGCCTGAAGCACACAGACTCAGCTGATGCATCCCCAAAACGCAGCATCCGTTTCCTCCGGATACTGCGCCCCAGTCCAGGATGCCCACCACACCTCTCACCTTCCCCTGCAAATATTCTGCCAGGGAAGGTGAGAGATGTGGCGGGCATCCTAAAGCGTGGGACTCCGATGGGGGAAAGTCCATTCTTTCTCCCCCTCCCATGCATATCACCCACCACTCAGTCTCCCTCCAAACGTACATTTTCTTGAGGGGGCTCAGCCAGCAATTCTTGGCTAAAGCGATCATGCTTTCCAGATGCAATGCTTGGGGGGTGACAACACATCTGGCAATGAGGCTAAAGCCCCCCCTCCGGTATTTCACAGGTGCTGGCCCGCTTCTCTGAGCACAGCAGTTCTACAACCCCCATTTTGTTCTCCCCCACTATAGAGAGGCTCAAAATACAGGTGGGGTTCCCCCATAAGGGGGAAAAGAGCTCTATGCAAACACCCCAAATAGACCAGAAACTTACTGTTTTGAAGCTCTGGAGCTGCTCATGCAGGAGAAAGAACGGCTACATTCAGACAATGTATTTAAGTTAGCTGGGAACTAACCCATCTTCTAGATTCATCCAATGTACAGCGCATCGTAAACATGCTCAGACACAAAAGAACTGATGGATGATGATGGATAAATGCCTTTGCTAAGCCTTGCTCTGGCCCAGGAAAGGGTGTTGTGTGAACGCAACCAGAACGCTGGATTTGAGCCAGCAGGATGTGGGGTCTGGTCTCCACGCTCCATCTATGAGGCTGTGACAAGGTGATCTTGACCCAGTCCTCTCCTTTCAGCCTAGCCTGCCTTGCAAGGTTGCTGTGAGGCTTAGAATGGTACACTGTGGCTTAGTGTGTTGTTAACTCAATGAGGCGCTGAAGTGCTTTGTAGTCATAGGCATTAAAAAAAAGAACTCAGAAATAACAGAGACCCAACTTTGGGACTCGCTCAAGCCCACCAGCAGCTTGATAGCAACCTTGCTCAACCTAGGCATCTTCCAGAAATGTGGGCCAACTCCCAGGATTCTCAGCAATGGTCACATTGGGGGATTCTGGGAGCTGAAGCCCACACATCAGAAAACCATCCAGGCTAGGAAAGGCAGATGGTCTCCAAGGTTTTGAACAAGCTAGTGGAGATGTGAAGGGCTGCACTGAAGATCTTCTACGTGCAATGTTGACGCTGCCCTGCCAAACCTTCCCAAGACACGGGGTGACCGTCTCCGAGAGCCATTCTGCCACCGTTTGAAATTATAATGTTTCTTCTTTCCAGGCACTTTCCTTCTCTTTAGAACCAAACACAGCCAGTACAATTCCTCCTCCCAGGAGGCCAACGCTCTTGAAAGCTTTCCAAAGCGCTAAGTTTTGATCCAATTCTCCCAGGGTTAAGCAAACTATTTTTTCTTAAGAAATCTGTTCTGTGCTCTTTTCTCATCAAGGCTGCATCCAGGCCCAGGCGGAGTTTGCATCTCAGAGATAAAACATCTGAATTTTCTTACTTTTCCTCCCCCCTACCCCGCCACCCGTTTTGCACCCAGCTTGTTCCTTTGCAATTCAGTGTATATGTACAATTTAAAACAAAGCATGGAATGTAAACATTTTTGGAATGTCTGCTTTTAGAAAAAAAAAGTTTCTAATCCCCATTAATGCAGAGATAGGCCTGGGAACAGAGTGGAATTTAGCAAAAGAGGGTGGCTTAATTCTGCAGCGGCGATGGTGTTCAAGCTCACCGGGAGATTTTGGGCCGATCGTTCTCTCTCAGCCTGGCCCAACTTGCAGGGTAGATGTTGCAGGGAAAACTGGAAGTTGTTGTAGTGCTGTGCTTCTTCTCCAGGAAAGGGGAAATAAAATTATAACAAGCAACCGGGATTGGGCAGGGTTCCAGACCCGAGCAGACACAGGACACGTTTCCTTAATTCCTTCCCCATCTCGAGCCAAGTGAAATTATGCAAGTGTATTCCCACACTGTGTGTTCTATCACCAGCTTTCCTCAGCACGCAAATGCTAAAAATGATTCTGCTACGACTATCTCCAACCAATTCAAAAAGACCATCAGTGTTTTACAGATGGAAATAAAGACCTGCTTCTCATATGCCTGCTCTTCTATCCCAAATCCGGCTCTTCCCTATTCCCCATCACCAAAAGCTCAGGGCCAGGTTTCCAGATGTGCTTGGCGTGCTGGCTAGGGAAGACCGGAACTGTAGCCCCAAACACTGGAAGAGGACCAGGTTGAAGAAATGGGCTCTCTACTGCCTGTTGCATCCAACATCTGCCTGAGATGGTCTGTCCCCCCCCAGACCTGCTCTTTCAAGAACGATGCATTAGTAAAACACACATTCTCTCGCCTGCATGAGATCACTGCTCAAAATACATTTTGGCATCTGCGGGGAATGAAAGAGGCAGACTTAAGAAACTATAAAACAGCCTGGCCAAGTGCATCACAAAATACCCCAAGCCAGCCTTCCCCTTTCCCCCAGCAATGTCCTTGATGGGTGGGCAAAACTCCAGGCGTCGGAAGAACTTCTAGCAACGGACGAGGCTTGGCATCCGTGCTCTAGCATCCATAACAATCAAACGGATGACATGTGTGTGGTGATGTCATGGTGCGGTGGCAGAGTGACCTCCTGATGCCTGCTACAAGTACATGCATCGTGTCATCACCCAATGACATCATCTCCTCCCCAGCAGTTAGATGTGATGTGCCAGGAAGGGAGCTCTCTGACCTCCTCAGGGCCCTGGGGAGAGAACAAAATCTTGACCGTCTAGGAAAAAAATCTCAAACTTCTAAAAGGCAAGATAGGGAGAGTTGAGGCCCACTGAGGATATGTTTTCAGACAGCTTCCCATCTGGAACATCTGCCTCTGCCTAGAACAGTTGCGACGGTGCCAGACAGCTGATGCCCACATTCAAAGGAGTGTGCCAAGGCTGCAGGGAGAAACGCCTTTGAAGTCCTTTGCAAGAAATGTATCACAACCATCCCCCAAAATGTGAACCAGAAGGAAAGCTTTGTCTCCTCATTTTCCTTCCTTCGTGTCCCACTGCCCCATTAACCCAGCCCGGCCTGAAAACCAAGGATGATCCTAACAATGAGCAACGGAGAGGGGGGTTGGCCTGGCCTCTTTGAGCATTCCCTAGCAAAAAAATGCCCCCGCACCTGTAAAACGAGTATGTCAAGGGTACCAGGTTCAGCCCAAACTTCCCCTTGCAGGGTATATTTTTATAGTCATACTTTAAAAGATTGCATTTACAGTCAGAAGTAGGAAGAAAAAAACCCTAGCCCCAAGCTCCTTCCTTGCAATAACTGAACCAGGAAAAGGATATCTTGTCGGGGGACAATGCAAAATTGAAATGAAACAAACGTGGCTTTTTATCATATGAACAAGGGTCGTTTTCTCCCCTCTTCTCCTTCCGCCAAATCCAAGAGCGTAAGGAAGGCTTTGCAAAGAATTAGACTGGAAGGTTTGAAAGCGATTCATCCTCATCTCCAAATTATCCCCCTTTGGAATCGGGGGCTAATCTGGACACTTCTGTGCCAGCCCTGGAACAGCCTCTCCCTATCAGATAAGACATTCCAGCTAAATCAACCCAATTCGATTTGAATGTCTGAATCAGATTGACTCTGTCAATCAAATCCACAAGTCAGATTTTATCTGGGTTGCGCAAGCCTAACTGTAACCACCTGGGGGCAGGGACCTGTCTGTTTGGTAGAGCCTTGATGATTAATCCAGTTTTTGGTCCTCTTCCTCCAAGAAACAGAGGACCGCAGGGTCAATGTTATCTTTAGAACAACCCCTTGAAGCAATTCAGGCCAAAAGACAGAAATTCACCCAACTCACTGAGCACCTTCAACGGCCAAGCAAGCTTTCTATTCTGGGATCCTACCCCATTCCACCAAGCAAACCCTTCAAACGCCACTGGGGACGTCCCAGAAATATTAACGATGGGAATAAATCTAATTTTATTGCTCGGCACCAGCGGAAAGTGGAGCTTCCGAAGAGCCTAAAAACCACCAGCCACAGCCGGGGTGGACAATCTAGGGCGTGCAAGCGGCATGGGGCTTACAAATCACTTTGTATTCTTCTTTCCAGTCCTTGGATCTACAGCTTCAGAGACCTACAGGGCCCTGAAAAGTATTTACTAAGGTTGCACAGTTCTTCAGATTAGATTAGAGGAGCGTGCAGAGGCAAAGAACATAGCCCGCAACTCTTTAAAGCAGCGGCAGCTTTTCTGGGATCACATGGTAGCTACAGAGGGCAACTGCCCATCTCTGAGGAAAGACGTAGCTACTTTAAAGAGCTGCAGACCTACACTCACACTCCTGTGAGTGCCAAAATACCTTTTCCGAATTATTTCCAAAGCACTGCAGAACCTTAGTAAATGTAGTTTACTATCCCCTGTTCCTTCTCTCCTTGCAAATCAAACAGTGCTTATCCATCTCTCTCTTACTGAACAGCCAGGCTGGGTAGAATGGAGAATGGAACAACAGCAGACAGCTAACAAAATTCAGCGGCCTTTTCTCACCGAGCAAAGCTCTGGATAGGACTCTGGCCACAGGCTGGGTTATTGTGCTTAGGGTTAAATGCACGTGATCTCTGACCCTGTCTCCAAATGGGACAGAAAGGAGATCTTCCCTTTTCTCCAGGGAACAGCAGCAGCTGCTGCAGGCCAAGGAATGTGGAAAAACATTTCTGGAGCTCAGAAGCTCCTCGGGGAGAGGAGCAGAGGGCGAAATGGTTCGGCCACTCGGCTTTTCAAAACAGAGGACGTCACACACCAAAGGCCAGATGGGTTTCTTAGGCAAGGCGAGGAACCTGGTCAACAGAAGCTTCTGTAGGACCAGTTCAAGAAAGGAACAAGACGGGGAGGTGGCAAGAACAGCGAATGGCAATCTCTTCCTCCAAATGACTGATTGGAGGGGTAAGTGGTCTTGGGAAGTCTTTGGCCTGACAAGGGCTGCTTTATGGGGAATACTCCAACTGTAGTTTTCTGCGCCAGACACATCTTCTGCCCTGAGGATCCCAGTTCTGCTAACACGGAACATCAACCAGAGCTCTTTTTCCACACGATGTACTCCTGCTGGCACACAGCATCATCAAAATCCACGTAACTGCACTGTCGGGACCTTTAACAGCAGAGCCCAATCGCGAAAGCAAGATTCAGACTTTCCTTAATGCCAAAAATTAGGGATTAGGGTACATAACCTTGAGAACCGCGATAGGGACCCTCCAGCAATCCTTTGTTAATGAGTTCATTAAGGTGGGATTTTGAATTTTCCCCCAGAATATTTTCAGGATGAACTAAAAGTCCATTTACTTGATCAGCTGGTAACCAGATCTCCCATCTGCTGATTGCTTGTGTTTCGAGATACTCCTCTTTCTCAGCATCCATGCAATCTCTTGTGCAGAAGGCCAAAGGAAGGAAGATTGCTTGTTATTCTTAATTTGATTTATATATCCCACTTTCTTGGGAAAAAAAGATGGCCATAGGTCAAAACAGAGGATGGATGAAGCAAGACCTGGAAGTTGCTGGGGAGCAAATGCCAATCAGTGATACCCTAAAAGGGGCTGGGAGAATCTCAGGATTGTAAAGAAAGAACAAAGTGGGACACCACCAAAATGACCCGCCATTAAGTGTGGGAGCTATCATGCTTGCAATCAATCCTCCAACCTGTGCCTAGATATTTCCACCACAAAAGAGCCCGCCAACTTCTAAAAGCGTCTGTTGAACAACTCTTACTGTATGGAAATATCCTCTAAAATTTAGTAAAAATCTCCTTCCCTGCTATTTCCATCCGTGGGTTTCCAACAGAAAAACAGCACGTTCCTTCTTGAGATAGGTGAAAGGAACGTCTTCGCCGCTCCATCTTTTCTTCTCTGAGCTGAATTTGTTTCGTTCGTTTTGTTATTCCTCACTGAATTTGATGTCCTGTGAATGGGGAATAATGAATCTTCACCCCACAGAGCTCCAAGGTAGAAGTCTGGACTGATGAGATCTCCTCGCCCCTACCATTCGTTAAAGTCATTCTGTAATTCTCTCCTAGCAGTATCCATCTTCTTTGGACTTCCTGGTGTAGCGATGGTCACTCCTGGGACAAAGTCATGGACAGTGTGGAACATCAGATCTGGAAGAGATCTCGAAGGTCAACCAGTCAACTCCTGATTCAGAATCTTGCTCCTCCCAGTGTCTATCAAAAGCTCCAATGAAGGAGATGCTGTTGTTCAAAATACGTAATGGAACCACCTTCAGTAACAGTCCATGCACCTTCTGGAAGAACCATCTGGTGAAAACCAGACAGATTTTGTGTGGTGGAGTGGAGTTGTCCCATCTCCACGTCATCCACTACCCTTATCCATGGCAGCAACACAGGGCCATAGTAAAACTAAAGAGGAAATTGTTCTTATCGTGGAGGAAATACCACTTGCAGAGGACAGTCCCGGAGAAAAAACTTTTAATGGAGCGATGCTGGCTGGGATAACGCTGGGATCACAAGAGAGGACCCAAGCCGCTTCCGTTTGGCGAAAACATCTGCCGACACATCCTTGTTCATAAAAGCCCCCCCCTTTTTTTCCCCCCACAGATCAGACGTCATTTTGCCTACATTCCAGCAAAATGTCCCGTTGTGCTGTTCCTTCCCTCACTCTTTGGAGGTTGCAAATTCTCAGAGTAGCTGCTTTCGTCACTGAATTTGTCAGTCCAACCCTTTGCAACATGGGGAGACATCCCAAGGATTCTGCTTGCCATGGGGGCATAGTTAAGGGCCCCACCCCAATTTTCTAGCAGTTAGAGCTACAGCTTGGGTCTCTAGAACAAGATGGAAATAAACCAACAGGGAACACCAATAAAAAGTTTCATAGGCAGTCCTTGGAGATGCAAATTAATGAGTCCAGTTCCTCCTCTGATTAATTTCATGGACAGCTCCCCATTCAAGTATTATGGGAAAGGCAGTATTTTTTTCCCCTCCTTTTTTCCCAAACCATGCATAATTCTACAAACCCCTGCCAAGCTTCTCTTCTGCCAGAAGTCTATTCCGAATAATTCAGACCCATCTGCATTGGCTTCTCCTCATCGACAAACTGCTCCTGTCCTCCCCTTCATAATTTTAATGGCCCTTTTCTTGATCTTTTCCAATTTGGAGGTTTTTTCCTTGAAAAGACCATCTATGTTCTTCAGCTTTGGGGGTTTTTTTCTCTCCACCACCGAGAGGCAGCGAATGGCCCCCAACAAGGCAACATTTACTAGAACCCGGAAACCCAACTCTCTCCAGGCGGAAATGTAAGGCCACCCTATCCAACAGGACTTGGGTGCCATTTTTGAGCGGCTTGCTTGATCGCCTACTCTGCAGGGATGGCAGACAGACATTCGCCTACTGCAAATAGGAACCGTTTTCCGTTGATTGGCGCACATTCATCTTTTCTGTTTCCAGGACTCATCCAAAAGAGACGCTGTCGATCAGGCCAAAATGAAACCAGAGAATCGTTATCGGTGGTAGGACGGAGGGATGCTCTGAGGATTTTGATTTCCTCTGTGGATTGAGGGAGGGAGAGCAGCGGGGATGGGACGTCCAAGAAAGCCGTGGTCCCCCCCCCCCCGCCACTGAATAAGGACCCTCCTGGCACCCTTTACTGGAAGCCAAGTATATATATATATCTATATACACATTGCTGGAGGGATTCAGGCTCATAAAAGTCACCGTCGAGCGATGTGCTGGGCATAAAAAAGCAACTTCAGCTCCAACCTCTTTCTATATGGTTCTTCCCCTGCCCCAGAGAAAGGGTGGCACTCCACACCGGATGCCGGCGCACTCGCTGATCCCAATCCAGGCCTGCAGCTCTGAGCAAGGGCGGTGCGTGCCACAACGAGCAATGAAAAAGAGAGCACGAGGCTGTTTATCCTTCCCTTCCTATTGCTTCGGGCAGTCATTTCTGATTTACCTGCCGCCGCTGTTTCCCCTCCTCCAAGGCTGGAGAAACCAGATGTACGAGGACACAGCCCGTTTTCAAATTTGCATCTTCCTCCCAGTCTCCTTGGGCCTGCCCTGACCTGTAAACTGGCTTGCTTTTGCAACAAGGCCGTTCGAAGGCAGGGGTTTTCAGGGTATATACCACAGGCCTGCCCCCTGCCAGTGTAAATCACACGTGTCTAAAAGGAAAGGGATCCAAATTCACTAACTCATCCCATAACGAGGGGGCCCGTTGTGTCTCTGCATGAGCTACAACTCTGGGTGGTCTCTTTTCCACTGTTGCGATACATAATTGTAGCATTACCCCAGAGAGTCGTAGCCAGTCGGCAGATGGCCCAGCCCGGCAAAAAGCAACTTTCTGTTCATTTATTCCAAATGGAGGAGGATTATCCTGGGAAGGAGTCAACCCACCCACCTTCCTCTGGTTTATGTGCAAGCTTGCTATTCTGGATTTTTACGCAGTCTGGACAAGATCAGGCACGGACAGTGACTCGCCCAGAAATACAGCCAGTCGCTGCCTCGGCGGCTGGGCACTTTGAGCAGGAACAGGAAGCAGGAAAAGCAGAGTAGCAGAGCAGGAACTTATGCAGAGCAGGAACAAAGCAGAGCAGGAACTCATGCAGAGGCGCAGCGGGCAGCCTCTGCCGCTGATTTCTTGATATATCGTGTTTTATTTTTTATGTGCAAGCCACGAAGGCTGTTACGGAGTCAGGTGGCCTTGCATTCCAACCAACCCACCCATAACTTGCTTCTCAGAGCACACCCGTGGCTCGGCAGGGCTTGAGAATCACTGCCTATCTCGAGCAAAGGAATGCCTCGAGATGCTGATTCCTCCACGCTCCCAGGGAATCCTTGCCCTGGCACTGGGATTGCAAAGGATTCTGGGATGCCCTCCAGGGCACGAATGATTTGCACGGGTGAGCAGGAGCCTTTGGCAAGCGAGCCAGCTGCAGACGAGCGGTCTTCGAGGAGACGCTCGCCTGCAGCTATCGTCCTCCCAGTTGCGGAGTCTCTCATCTCACCAGTTCCAAAAGCCAGTGGGGTGGAACAGCGCTCTCCCTTCAAAAGCTTCTCCGGCCTTTTAAAGGCGGGCGGGTGCCTGCATTTCCCAGGGTGTTAGTTGCCAAAGGGGCAAGTTGCAGAAGCCAAGCCAGGAAGTCAGGACACCGGCCCCTCAAATGAAATAAAATCCCCTGCCTTTTTTAGCCTGGGCACGAAGAGGGAGAGAGAGTTCTTACATCATCGCTCTCCGTCTCATGGAGCCTTTTGCTCGCCTCCATCCTCACACCCAAGCAAGTGAAGTTGCCTCGCGGCCAAAAAAAGAAGAATGGCCTTTGGGATGAGACGGGGTGGAATTCCAATGACTCTGATCTGATTTCTTCCCTCTCTGCCCTCGAACGGTCTACCTGAATCCCGCCCCCAAATCTCTTTCCTGCACGAATGTAAGCTTTCTACTTAACCGCCTTGTAGCCTTGCACGTAACCGGTTTCCCCCTACTGTCGTTCCCCACCCCTATTGATGAGCCTTGCCAATGCCAAGGGGCACCAGTCATCACCCATCTAGTCACCTGGGGTGAGTAAATCATTCTTTTCAGGCGACTAGGCCAGGGAAAAAAAGATGTAAAGAAGATCACGCCTTCTTCTTCTCCCCCTCCCCATTTCTAGCGTCTCCTCCTTCCATTTCTCAAAGCTGACCTAGGCAGATTTATTAAGATGCCTTTTTTTGGTCAAGATGGATCAAAATTTGCTGTGGGGATCTTCTTTTTAAAATCAGCATCGCTCTTTTCTGCTGGGCCCAGAAGCACCCCCAGAAACTGAAGTTTCATCATTGCTACTCCCCCAACCCCCATGCCTGGGCCTCTAGAATTTCAATTTTTCTGGCATTCTGTGTCTTCATTTCCCATTATGGCCTTTGGTGTCCTGTAAGCATTCACAGCACCAGAATCTGAAGTGGTAATGGGCCCAAAAGACAATGAAGAGGGATGAATAATAACCTATCATACAACACTGGGAATGATGCAAACTCTTTTGGCGTCTCCATCCCATCGGTTTGAGAACAATTTTGGGGTTTTCCTTTTTTCTAGAATGTGTTTAACCCAGAGAACAAATGCCCTTTTTACTCCTCAATCTTTGCAGGACAGGCAGCTGAAAAATAAATGAATGCAACATTCAGCAAACAGGAAAAAGCTTTGAGCAATGTGACACAGTGGGGAAGGGACAGCTTGAGAAGTGATCCTAGGAATGAGGAGAGGGGGGTTTCGAGCACACAAGACAGCCTGTATTTTTTCATCTGTAAAACCTCGGGAGGGTATGGGAACTATGTGGGCGGCCCGGCATATTTACTGCTAGATAACGTGCGCGCCCAAAATGCTAGCAATGGATGCCTTTCGTTGCAACCCATCGCAAAGGCAGTGCTCCAACAGTTCTGTAATCTCTATTGCTATTCCTTTCTCCTTTTGCTTGTGATAAAAGTTGCATTCTAAGGGAATGTAAGCATGTGCATTTCGTTCCAAATTTACATACATCAGGACGTGTTTTTTTTTAAAATGCTTGGCGGATAAAAAGAATCTTAACTCTCTTTTATCCACCCAGCAGCAGTTTTTCAAGATTTCAGGCTCAGGGGACTTCTGAGTCCATGTGAAGAGATTAGGAGCCTCTGGATATAGCTCTCGTATTCTTCATTGCACCGTGGCTTATGCAAAATTAACCTTTTTCCTATTTTGTAAAATTAACTATAAATTAACCTTGCGCTGAGCCAAGATTTGGATGGTGATATTTTTCTTCCAAAAGAAAAAATAAATCGGATAGTTTTCACACAGACCCTGAGTTACCCAGTCACAATGGTTTATATCCCCAACCGAAGCCTAAAGTGTCTTAGCTTGTGAATTCAAGGTATAATATCCTGGATCACCTCTTACATTGACCTGCTGATCCTCTTTAAAATCAGTAACCCAAACTCCCAGTAGCGTCAATCAGCAGACGCCAATTACCCTCTCAGACGTATTATCTGAGATCCCTCTCAGAGATCTCTGTCTTTTGGATGCCGTGAGTTGGGGACAAAGGGGTGCAAAACCAAATGTCAGAAAGAGGGACAGATTTAGTGGAAGCGAGTAATGGGTGAGATTATGCCTAGCAGGATTTTAAAAGCTTCCTTCTTTTGGCTTCCTGTGTAGAACAATGTCATTCTGTCCGGGTGTAACCCAATCTGGGTGTCAGTGAAATAGGAAGTTTCTCTTTCCACAAACAGATTATGCATTAACAAAAAATTAAAACAAGCCTTCTCTCCCACCTTCCATCGAGCTATACAGCAGGAAGCAGCATGGGCCCAGGGATGACTTAGGCCTTTGTTTATTTTGTATATTTGGGATTTGTTTTATAGCGGGAAGATTGCAGTCAACCAAAGGCCCAAATCCAAACATTTGCGTACCGGTCGGAGAAGTAGGCTCCTACTTAAAACTGTTCATTATATTGCATCCGTGGTCAGGAATCACAGAAGTAACAGACTGTTGCTATCATCTAAGATGCTCTTGTTTTCAGGGCCATTGAACCAAGAGCTGGTAAAGGTGCAAGATTCTGATGCCATCAAGGGACTGTTGCAAATGAAAACAGAGTTGTGTGTTAAATCTTTAGATGTGCGCGCATAAGAACATCAAGCAGTGCCCTGCTGGATCGGACCCCTGGTCCACCTAACCTAGCATTCTGCTCCCCAGCAGCCCACCAACTGCATAAGGAAGCCCGCTCGTCTCCCATCAGATGGCCTTCAGAGGAAGTCCCACTGGCATCAAGGCTAATAGCCATGGATCCCCAGGACTTCCATGAATTGCTCCAACTCTTTTTTTTGAAGCCGGCCAAACGTCACATCTTGCGGCAGCATAATTTCTGGGCCACGTGAGTTTTGAATGTGAGGAGGCTAGAGCTGATTGGCCACTCCTACGCTGGTCTATGACCGTCATAAAGATCTGGTTTGATTTCATTTGACGGGCCCCTCTCCTACCTCAAACTTTCTGCAAATCAGTATCAATAAGGTGCCCACACAGCAAGCCCCAAAAGACACAAGATCAGGTACAACTGAATGGCCAAAAGCCTGCCCAAAGTGATCAAAGGAGAGGATTATGTACAGAGTAAAAGTAACCACTAATTTCTGCATCTAGACGCACGACCGGAGAAGGGAAGGGAAGCATATGGACAGCTCGATTCATTGCATTGCATTCTCTGAGAGCGCCACCCATTTCTTGAGCAAAAAAAAAGTCTCTGTTGCCATCTGAATTTTGAAGAGGCACATAATTGGCATTCCAAAGTGGCAGGTTTTCTAATCCACCTGACCTGGGCACATGCCAAAACAGGTTAAAAACAGCTTGGGAGAGGAAATTTTCAACAGGCAAAGCAAGAGAGAACGAAACAAAGAACAAATCCGTACCTTTGTTAGTGAACAGCAGGAAGAGGCAATCAGGTGCTTTCCAGAGGTTATGGACGATGACTCCCACAAATCTTTGCCACTCGCCCTGGGCTGATGGGAATCAAAGTTCAAACTGCCTGCTTCCTTGCTCCTCGAGGAGCAAAGATTTGGATTTGGATTGCTCCTCGAGGAGCAAATGTTTGGATTGAGTCAGTCAAAGACACTTGACTTCTTGGAAGGTCCAAGACATGGAAGGTAGAGAGTGAAATTCAGAACAAGTCAAGCAGAAGCTCCAGGAAGTTTGGGTTTCAAATTTCCGCTCAGTTCCAAAGGTTATGTGCCAGACCCCGATTTTACTAATATCCAGAGAGAGAGAGAGAGGGAGAGAGCAGATTTTAGGCTATCACTGACATGCTTGCTTTCTACAGGCAAAGATGTGCCCATCTGACATTCGACCCTCAAAATCTCGGATAGCACAGCAGTTGCAATATCCCTAGAATTCGTTTCGAATAGCACCAAGGTGACAGCAAGCGGGAAGCAAAGTGGCGAGGTCCAAATTCAAGTTATCCATAATTTCTTAACCTGCTTGGAAAATCCCACAGGACCCTCCCATCTCCTGCTTTCATTTCTTCAACCCCCGTCAGTAAGAATTTGAACTCTCAGTCCTTCCCAAGATCATCCTTGCGAAAGTGGGAAAATCCCCAAGCATAACAATGGGTCCATTGCCTGGGGGGGAAAAAAGGTATTAATTTATCTTCTGGGTGTGTGTATATATGTGTGTGCACGCGTATGCATGTGTATTTTCAAGATTGGCAGTTTACATTCCTTCAGGGAGGAGAAGAACAGCTGCCAAATTTCTTCGCCCTGTAAATGAGGGAAGTTTGTAGCAGAAAAGGGAAGGGCGTAATGAGAACTGATAGAGATACCAGGCACAGAAAAAGTAAAAGGAGGTGCAGAGAAGGCATAACCTTCTTTGAAATCGTCAGGAAGGCACACGTCTTCTCCTTCTGGATGCCACAATATGGATGCTACAAGGAGTTTGGGGTGAATACTGCTCAAGGTTGGAAGGAAAGATGCAGGGTTCAATTATGCCAATTTGAGGCTCTCACTATTGGGGGATTATTTTTCTGTTCCTTCTGCCAAAGAAACCCAGAAAAATTCGGCGCACAACGTCTAATTCATTTACAACACTTGCTTCTTCCCCAAGTAGGACGGCTCTTAAGCCTAGAGGGATAAGCAAAGTCACGGAGAGTCATCTGAGGCTACTATTGATGATCAGCTTGTAAAATTCTGTTGGGTGGGTCCAGATGGTGCCCTATATTTATGCCACAGGCTTCAGTGGTTCTCCATGCAGAATATGAGCATCAGTGCATTGTAATTTCCTTTCTCCAGTTTTTTGTTCTGTCGCCAGAGAGACGTGCTAAAGAACGTGGCCTCCCATTACATAGCGTAAAATGTTGGTATATGCTAAGCATATGGTCTCAAACCATGAGTGCTCAAACCTATCCAAAAGTGCCTGATGTGATCTCACATATATTTTGCAAAAAACCCCACACAAACAAACCCATATCTGGTGGGTATGTGCTGATGCATGCTATTTATGCCAACGCATCTGTGTTTTTACTTCTACAGCAGCACCGAACCGCCTGGACAAAGCCCAGATCTGCCCCAGCGATGCAAGGAATGCCCCTGACTCTGTCCACAGATCTGGGCACCTCCACCCCATAGAGAAGATCAGAAGTTTTCAACACATCCCAGACACCCTCACGGAGGGAAAACGCAGGAGAAGGAATGGCTGGGCTGAGTGATAGTAACTGGCCCCCATTCTACCCCTGTCCTCCGAAGGCCATTTGTGCCTTTTTGGACAAGGGGAGCCAAAAACCAGGGTAAAATTAAGCCCTGTGCAAAAGCAGAGAAGAGAAAGAAAGGCAGACTTCAGGAGATAAGCTTAGTAGTTAGTCCAGCCTGCCCCAGGAGGAACAGAGAGCTGAATTTCAGATCCAACGTGCCTCCTTACTCCATTAAACCCCCTCACACCTCTTCCTGACATTTCTGGCCACCCGCTGCTTAGATAAATGGGGATATAATCAGCTGGTTAGATTTTGCACCGCCTTGGCTATAATCTGGAGACATCCAGTGTTGTGAAATGGTTAAGAATTTCCCTTCCGTGATAAATGACCATCTAAACAGCATTTTAATGTTTAAGGATTGGTGCAAACTGGAGGAAAGAGAGAACAGCTAACCATCTCCCTCTGGCTCCCTTCCAGGAACATTTTACTGGAACAGAACAAAGCCCTGACTGGGGATGATAGGGAGTGTAGTCCAACCCATGCTGGAAGGTGCCTGAGGTTGGGAAAACTGATGCAATACCGTCTGTGATCCAGACTTGGGTTAGATTTTCAATGACACCAGGAAGAAGGGGGGATATTTTTACCGAAGGAAAGAGTAGCACGAACACCTTTTAACCTTTCTTTTGTTCAAAAAACAAAAACTAACACTGGGAGTCAAAAAAATAAGCCACCAGGCTGGAAATAAAGCATCTGAATCGTATTTCTTTCCTCGCCTGGGCCATTCAAGAGGCAGGAAAAAAGAATTTAAAACCATCAGAAGAGGCATCATTGGGGATGGGAATCAAGTGTGGACGAGGGCCCAAAGGTTTCATTGCAAAAGGGGGTTCCAAGACCCTCCACTCCAAATGCTGGTCTCTCCAGGAGTCACGTCAAAAGAATGTGGGTTTTTACACAGAGCGGTTAGTACGGTAAACAGCCAACCCTGAACTTAGCTCTTCAGGGCAGAATCATGAAAGGCAAGTCTGAGCTAGTGCTTTGCATCTCCAGGGACTTCCAGTTGGTACCTCACAATAGAGTTCTGCACAGAGGTTAACCAACGACACGCCTTGCTTTTCACAGCTTCTCGCTGTTTACCATTTCCTCTCCCCCTTCCCCACATGTCTGGGTTGGCGAGATGGACCAGCGATGATCTCTTCTGGCCTGGGTTTTAAAGCACTGCCTTCTTCCCACCACCTCTTTTCCCGTGCAAATTTTACCAGAGCTCCCAGCTAATATGATTTGTGGGAAGGCTGGGAGACCGTGAACGTGGCAAGGGCAAGGCTGCCCCCAAGGATAATCTCCTCTGCGTTCATGGCAAGATCCGCAGCAGTGAAACTTCTTTTATTCTCTCACTCCTGGTGGGATTTAAAATGTAGGAGCCTTAGGAGAACCCTGAGGCTGGACGAAGCCAAGAGCCGCCTCACTTCGACCTTCTGTGTCAGTTCAACTTTCAACCTGACGCATTTGACAAACCCAGTTTGGACAGGAGGGTAACTGTCCTCTTCCACTAACACTCCCAGAAGTTGGTACATCAGATTTGCTGCCTGGGACTCAGGAGGCAGAAAACAGACATCAAAATTAGTGGACATTGATAGGGAGATCCTTCCTTTTTCCTCTCTTTTTTTAGTCAGTCAGGTGCCACTGAGCTGGGTCCCCCTCCAGGTGACTTTAAGCACAAGTGCTCTCCTCTCATCCTGTCCTCTGGGATAACCCTGAGGTTTTTCAAGGACATCCCAGCAATTTCCGTCCGTGATAAACTCTTCAGCAACTGCTTAATCCAGAAAGTGATTCTTTCCAAGCGTGATTCTCACAGTATTCTTTAACGAGATTCATTAATGGTGCAGAGTTACAAGAATTCCACCAAATCAATCTATCAGGGCAGAGACATTCTGATTATCTATAATATTTCTTATCTGTAATATTATAATATATGATCTGTTTATTAACTTTCAGCAAGGAGATGGGTCTTTTCGCTTACAGGGGAAGAGCGTGCAAGTGGCTGATGATAAAATGGTCTCCAGAACTTATATGAGTCTGGGAACTGACTCTTACAATCCACCTTATCCCTTGTCTTTTTTATTCTTCTGCTTCAATTGCTGATCTTGGATTTTAACCTTGGAGGAAAGAGACACAATTGTCTCTGTTTATTTTCCTTATCATTTATGATTGCTGTATACTTCTATTATGCTTTCTTCGCCCACCTTTGCTCCAAGCTAGGTGTTGTCGATTCTAGCCTGCTACTCATTCGGTCAGCCCTTTTCCTGCTTTTTAATATCTTTTGCAAGATATAGTAAGTAGAGCTGGGTGAATTTCAAGGGCAGTCCATCCAGAGACAAATGCACCATTCTTTCTCCCATACAGCCAATCAAGGTATTCACAGACCACTAGTTGTAAGAGCGCTGTCTTTAAAGGCCATTTCTATTCCCAGGCAAAAAGATGAGTGTTACACCAACAGGAAGCCACTGAAAGCCAAAAGCATCTCAGAAGGAAGGAAAAAGGGAGATTTGGGCAGAAGGAAGACTGGATATTGTCAAGATTTCCTTTTCTGGAGAGTGATAATAGCCCAGTGGCTGGGACCAAGCTGATTCTGTGTTTCTTCTCAAATCAGAAGTTCACGAGCCTCTAAACTAAATAACCTTGACAATCTGTATCAGCCAGCCAAAACAGGAAAAGCAGGGGGGGCGGAAAAGAGAAAAGAATCTAAAATAACACTAATAACAACTAAGTCATTAACCAGGGAATATGTCTCTACTGAACCTGAATGGAGGGGAGAGAGCAAGATTTTCATATGCTGTCCTATGAAACCCTTTCAAAAAAAAAGATGGAAAAAGATGTTGGAATAATAGCTGATTAGGGATCAGCAGTGTGACATGGTTTAAAAAAGGGGGCAAATGCTGTTTTAGGCCGCATTAAGAGAAATATAATTTCTAAATCAGGGATACCATTGTTCTGCTTCATTCTGCACTGTTCAGATCCTAGGTCAAGAATTCGATCCAGTTCCTCCGGACATTTAGGAAGGATCTAGAAAACTGAAACCAGTTCAGAGAAGGGCAACTTGCCTGATCGGATGTTTAGAATCTGGGAATATTCAGCCTTGAGATAAGATGGTCAGAGAAGACAGGACAGTGTTCTTCAAACTTCTGAAGGGGTGCTATGCAGAAGAAAGACACGCTCTATTTTCTTTGATTCCAGAATGTTGGATACAGAATAATGGATTTAAGTTACAAGAAGGTCAATTCCATAACCATGCTAGGAGAAACTTTCTAACGGTATGAGAAGTTTGGAGCCAAAGACCCAGGGAGGTGGTGGGGTCCCCTTATGTGAAGTGAGGGTTAGAGAGCCACCACCTTTAATCTGGATGGCTGGATTGAGTAAGTAAGTGGTCTTAAATGGCTCTGTAATTCTAAAATTCCAGCATCAGTTTTTACAGGATTAAAAAAAATGTCCAAGTAACATCTAGAGCCAGTTTGGTCTAGTGGTGAAGGCACCAGGCTAGAGAGCCAGGAGACGGTGAGTTCGAGTGCCGCCTTAGGCACGAAAGCCGGCTGGGTGACTTTGGGCCAGTCCCTCTCTCTCAGCACGACTCACCTCGCAGGGTTGTCCTTGTGGGGAAAATAGGAGGAGGAAGGAGCATTAAGCATGTTCGCCTTGAGTTATTTATAAAAAATAAGAAAGGCAGGATAAAAAAATATTTTTAAAAAAAGGCAGTTGATGCTCCGAGAGGACTATACCACTCTAAAGTACAATTGCTGGATGTCACATCTCTAAATACGCTTACGGTTCTGCAACAGTAATAATAAAACTACAGGGAGCCCAGCAAAGACTGTCTTCCCTCCTTTACAATGACAACTTCTAGATTTCCTAATGCAGGAGGCAAGGATCTATCGCGCTCTCTAGCCCCTGTGGATATCTTCCAAGCCAAAATTTTGCCCAGCGGGAGTTCCTTACAGTAAAATACCATTTTCACAGCTGTTGACCAACTTTCTCAGCCTCCTGAAACAGAAGCCTGTTTGAGAAAGACACAACACACAGACGCACACACACACACACAAAGAGAGTTTAAGAAAACAAGGCCTTCTCTTCCCTGAAAACCACCACAAAAGCACAAGGAAGGATTAAGAGAGAAAAGGAAAACTCTTCCCAGAGCTGAGGGTGTTTTGCTAAGAGCCAGGAGCCTGGGAAATTTACGGATTTCACCAAGATCTAGCTCCACTGCCAGCAATTTTCCTTGCTTAGAGCCTCCCTCCAGGAGATTCTTACAAGCTCTTTTAAGGCCACTGAAAAGGGAATTTTGCACGGACCAGTTTACAAGAACAAAACTTCTCAGTGTTAAGAGAAGCTGTGTGGAAAAGGAAGAAAGAAAGTGGGGTGGAGAAAAAAAATAATCAAGGGCAGGCAGGAAGAGAGCAACCAGATCAAATGGAAACTTGAAAAACAGACAAGCTCAAGAATGAATGTGGATTGCTGAGTCTTGAAGACTCAGGTTGAATACCTGGGTTGGCTATCAAGCTGAATGAATGAATATCCGTTCGTCCTGAATACTCAACCCATATTCATCATTAACATTGCTAGGGGCATACAATGTCCTTTGTTTTATCCCTCACGGAAGGAAAATGGGATAAGTAATTCAGAACAAAAGAGTTCTTTGGTCAGTTTTTATTCTAACAAAGGAGCAGACATAGAAGTCCACATCCACTGGACTCTTCCACTTCAACCAGAGGTGAAGATTTCACACCTATGAAACGTTCCTCCTTACATCAAATATACACGTTCAGTCTAGAAAACAGCACGATGGGGGAAGAGTAAAGCCATTTCCTGCTCCCTTTTTCGGAGCCTGCTTGCTCCACGAAGTGGTATAGTCCAGTCACAGGTTGGCCACTACGCACTAGACAGTCTCATTCAGTCATCCACGTGTTGGCCAACCACCCTTCATGATGGAGAACAGGCATGATCTGTCCATTGAGGCAACAACAAGGACTGGTTCTCTGAGAACGAGATCTCATTGGCTTCACGTCCAGCATCTCAGGTTGAATATCAGGAGAAACGTCTTGAAGTCAAGAGCAGGTGGGATCTCCCATGACTGGCTTCCTGTAGGCCACTATAAACTGAGCTCTTTTCAGGGAGCCTTTGGGGGATGAACTGATGCCACTGATCGGTTGCATGTATTTGGGGTTTATGGGATTTTGTTTATATAGATCTATCTGATCTATATTGGGTTCTTATAGTATTTCTACAGAGGTGCTATAAACCACCAAGGGCCTCCTTGATAGCAGTGGGAACAAATCAAATAAATAAATAAATAAGTGGGGCACGGTACTTGGATCTACTCCTGGCTGTTTTAAATGCTCCAGATCTCTTTCTGAACCGAGCAGGGGGTTGGACCAAACGGCCTTCAAAATCTATCCCCATGTAGCAAGTGGCTTTTTATCTTGCTTCTTAATTAGGAACAAGAGCCCAGATGTGAGTCCTGGGAAGGAGGGAAAAATACATTCAAAGTAAAATGATGACTCCAGCTAGACCTTGTGGTTTATAATCTAATCTGAGTTATTTCCTGTTGAAATGCTGGTTTCCTCTCCTTAAGATGACTGCATTAACATCAGTCTGGAAGTGTGTGTGTACAACCATGCACGGGGTAAACAACCTGATGGGACCCACTGTAATGAATTCCATACAGCTCTTGGAAGCAGCACAGAAACTTCCCTGAATTCAGAATGGGCCAACCTCTTCCCCCATACCTTTTCTGATTTGGCTGGGTTCACCCCCTGCATTAAGCGGTGGTTTCTTTCAAGCATGATTTGTGGAACAAGCCATTGCAGCCTGGTTGACACACCCCACTAAGCCCTTGATTCTGTGTTAGAAACCACAAGAGTTTTCAGAGCTAAGGTAAGCCAAACCAGACCAGCTACATTAAGGTTTAGTGGAATGTGTGAATGCAAATGATTAAGGTTCTCCAATGATGGGGAGGAGGAAGATTAGCCCTATTTCGACCCTGGCACTTTGGAAATCCCACCTCCTCCTCCAATAATCCCCTAGTCACCACTTTGGATTGACACCACATCCCAAGGAATGCATCTCTTTCTTTTACACACACACACACACACAGAGTTCAAAGTCCACATGATTTAAATGAGCAAAAATGCAGCTGAGTCCATTGGATTGGAATGAATGAATGGAGGAGAGCTTTCTCTTCGGAATAATGCCAACCTCCTTCCCCCTACCCCCATGCCAAGGTGTTTTTCCTCTTTTCTTTCTAATCCCCGCTTCCTTCTACAGCAAAGAGTCTGGCTCCCTGCACGGGTTCATTTTTCACAGTCGCAGTCAGAAACACCCACCCTGATGGGAAACTGGTACGGAGTTAGTCAAACTGGGAAAGGAGATCTTTCACATGAGTAGGTGGGTTGGGAGACAGAAGGGAGAGATACAGAGAAAAACAGCTCCAGACCAAACTGCCACGTGCTTTTTCCTAGATCAAATACTTCCAGCATTATATGTTTGCAAAGTGAGCTTATTTCGGTGAGCAAATTTTAGCTGAATAAGCCAGAGTAAGTAGCAAGAACCCCACCTGCTATTCAGCAGGCCACAATTATTTTCAGAAGTCTTTAACTAACCAACCTGCCTTGATCGGAAAGTCACAGAAAGCTAAGGTTTCCTGGTTCACAACAAGCCAGGATCTGGAAGTTTCTTCGTTTTGCAGCGAGCCGAGATCTTGAACATTCTTAGTTTAAAACTTCAAACCAAGCCCAGAAATTGGCTTAAGACCCTGACACGTTCCCAATTCGGCAAACCTTGTTTCCCAGTTTGGGTCTAAGGAGATTGGGTGGGTTCGCGTAGCGCAGAGAGTCATAATATCAAGATATTATTGGAGCAGCTGACAAGCCTAACAACGATGCCAGCAACTATGATTGAAAATCATAGCTTTGGCCCAGAACTGTGTGTAAATTAAGCCAGTCTAGCTTGTGCTGACTATAGTTAAAACAAGCCCTGACTGGGGTGTGAGCTGTGAACCTAGTCCAAGGTGCAGTGAAGATTTCTGGATTTATCATGATGAAGCAGAAGGTTGTGCATATTTTATATCGTCCGAATCAGTCCCACAATTTGCCAGAATCCAACCCTGATGGCTCTCTACATCTACATCTACACATCAGCTTAGGAAATTAGACTTTTTAGTCATGTCACAGCACCAGCTTTCCAGTGAAACAGTCAAATTCTCACTCGTGGTACCTGCCTAAAGGACGATAAAAGTTTGCAGCTTAAATCAAGATTCTGTCATGCTTTAAATACTCCTGCCATTTTTGTAGAAATTCCCTCTCTTTTCCTGGGAGGAAACGAGGAGAAATACGCTCGTCCTTCCCACCCAGCCCAACATAAACAAAATTACACTGACATTTAGCCCTGTGCCTCTTTATTAAGCCCGATGAAAAGAAAGCACTTACTCGGAGAATACCTTCATTCCCCTTTGTTAGACCGTTGCAAAACAACGGTGCGATTGCAAAAGGCATTCTTTAAAATATAGCTGATTATTATTCCACTTTAGAGTTTGGTTTTGTGCACGTCTGTGTTTTTACACTGCTCTCCAGGATAACTCTACACTCCAGGAGAGATATATCAACGAAACCAAGCAAGTCAAGGTTACAAATCAGAAAACAGTGGCATTGACTCGTTTTTAAAAATGTATCCAATAAAGCAAAACGCTTTCTAGGAATCCAGGGGAAATTGAGTGAAACTTAACGGTGTCTTCTAGGCACTTTTCTTTTACCCAAAGAAAATTCCACAGACCTCAATGGGATTTATTCCTAGGGGCATCAAAACCACAGAAATGGGCCACATTTGGGGACTGGGGACAATTGTCTTAATACGTCCCTATTCTCTCCGACCTGTTAGAGAGGCTTCATCCTCTGCCCCAACTGGTCTCCAAAACACTGTTTCCCTGTTGCCAAAGATAATCTGCATTTGGCCCCTTGGTTGGAAAATACAAAGGCCAAGCTACAAAACTCACTTCAATCTGAGGTCATGGAAGGCTTTTTCCCATGTTTTGCTCAGCTCAAAGGAAGGCAGAGGAGGAAAAGACCGGCAGGAAAGTTTATTGCTGCTCCAGCAGGATTCCAAAAGTTTTAATATTTGTTCACCTGCTACATGGAAGGAACGTATCGCGGGCCACAGCACCTGGGAGATCCCATCTGGTTTGCATATTACGTATATTTTATCGATAAACAGATGGCGTTGGGACCTAGGTCTGACTGCGGAGTCTATATTCGGGCCTCGTCTGCAAGGTTGCAAAGGAGCGAAAACAGTGCACGCTGATTTTTAAACAGATGGAGCGCATTCTCTGCCATAACAGCTCTCTAAACAAGGGATAACAAGCAACCAATGCACAGCATGGCATGGCAGAGAACATATAAATATTGTGGGTTGGTTTTTTTTTTTAAATCATCATAGGTTGGGAAGTAAATACAGAGAAAAACAAAAGGCAATCAAGTCTGGAATGTGTAACTCTGAACACATTCCAGTTTTAGAATGCTTAAGGAGTTTCCTTTGGGTTTTGGAGCTAAACACACACACACACACACTTAAGTACACACACGGTTCTTGTGAATGGGACACACACCATGTCGGTCACGATGAACCACAACCCAAGAGCCCAGAGCTGTATCCAGAGATCCGCAGAGAGCCTGAGGGTGTTTAAAAAGTCTTTGGAAACCTGGCTGTTTCCCCAAACCTTGGGCTAGGATGGGTGGCCAGTTCCTTATAGGATTTCTTTAATAAGTTAGTCTGAATGTTTCCCCTTCTGGTCGTACATCATTCTTTCCTGTTTTATCGTTCCCACGGTTTGTAATGTTGCGTGCCAACCAGAGTCTTTTTGGAGTTGGGTGGGCTGGTAAATTGGACAAGTAAAGAAATGAATTGGAGGAAAGCAAAAACACACCGTGGAAGATATCCTGCCTGCTGTCTGAGTATCTCAGCTTTTTTTTTTTTTTTTTAAAGGTTCTAGTCCTTATGATTATAACACAGGAGATTTGTAGTACGTTTTCAAAAGGGTGGCCCAGGGATTGGGCCTAGCTGCTAGGAACTCCTGGTTGCCTGATGTGATCTTGGGTCCTTCCCAGGATTAATAAGAGCAGGGTAACACCATGAAAACAAGCCAACATTGCAACCCACATTCTGAGCCTAGGACTTACCTTCTACGCAGTGTTCTACCTCTTCCAGGTTGCGCAAAGTAATCCTCATGAGGCTGGAGTTCAGCATCAGTTCGTTCTTGTGAGCAGGCCACATATAGTGTGGGGCAGGATTAACAAAGAAAATCCGGGTGTCCCCTGTGGAGACCTGGTTGTCGCAGATTAAGGGGTCCCCAAAACCCCCAATCATCACCTTGTTCCCACCATCCAAGAGGATCTCGTGTGTCACCACCTCCTTCCCTTTCAGGTATCTCCAAACCCTCACCTGAAGAAAGGAGAAATGAAAGAAGATGACATTAGAAAGAACACCGAGACTATTTTTTTCAAGTTACTTTCAGCCACTGGTCTGATCCAGGCTGTTAACTACACCATTGGAAAATGGAGCTAATTTCATTGATTTATTAAACAAATGTACGTAGCCACCCATATTGGTAGACTCTTGGGCACGCACAAGAGATAAAAACAGAATCCATTAAAAAAACCTAGAGGACACCTATACAAAAATCTCCCTGGCCGCCAACGAGCACGCACACGTTGGAGTCCACTAACATCCTGACCCAGTGCCCGGGGAGAAAGCCAGTTTTCACCCCTTCCAGAAGGCCAACAGGGTTGGGGCCATCCAAATCTCTGGGGTGTTCCACAAGGCAGGGACCATAACAGAGAAGTCACCCTTCCTGGACCCACCAGATGACACTGCTTCACCAAGGGGACCAGGATGACACCATGACCCAGCAACAAAGGTGGATTTTCTTTCAACCCAGAACCAGTCTGTTGCATGAACATGATCCCAGAGGCACTCAAAGAGGGGATCCCCAAAATTATGGACTGCTGATGTTTTCCAAAGGAGTGGGGGGACGCTCCATCTGAAGGCTAAACGTGATGCAAACATTCCAAGAGGAATCTTGCTGGCATCTATCCGTCCCAACTAACCATCCCAACTAACGTGCTGGGACCTATCCGTCCCAATCTATCCGTCCCAACTAACGTGCTGGGACCAGCCGGCACTGTAACGTTTCCTGCCTCAGAAAGAACAAGGAGACAGATCGGATGGCTACACTTAGAAAGCAGGTGGAGAACCTCTAGTTCCAGAAGGTCAGGTGGCCACATCATGGTTGTGAATGAAGAAGGGCCAGATGGATCATGGAATCATAGGGCTGGAAGGGACACCGGATACCGTGAAGTCAAATCAATAGACATTTTAACGATGGCTGGTGTGGGTCTTCCGGGCTGTGTGGCCGTGTTCTGGAAGTGTTGTTTCCTAACGTTTCGCCAGCATCTGTGACCGGCATCTTCAGAGAGCAGGAGCACAGACAGGAGCAGTTCTCTCTGTGCCCAGGATGAGGTGACCCTTTTGTGGGTATTTATAGAGATCTGAGGGGGGGGGATTGGGGGTATGAGGGGGGGGTGTATGTGGGGGTGTGGGGTTTGGGTTAACCAGTGGCTGCTTGTTTTGGCGTCAGAATACATGTGTATCTTCCTGGGGATTAGGCAGGGTTTTTTCTTCTGAATACCCACAAAAGGGTCACCTCATCCTGGGCACAGAGACAACTGCTCCTGTCTGTGCTCCTGCTCTCTGAAGATGCCGGTCACAGATGCTGGCGAAACGTTAGGAAACAACACTTCCAGAACACGGCCACACAGCCCGGAAGACCCACACCAGCCATCGTATTCCGGCCGTGAACGACAAAACATTTTAACATTTCTCAGTTTTAATTTCTAGTACAGGATATATCAATAGGTAGAACCCACATCAACCAAGGCTCTTTGGGGTCCTCAATCATTTTTAAGAATGTAAAGGAGTCCCGAGACCAAAGTATTTGAGAACTACTGATCTAGTCCAACCCCTCGCTCAGATGTTTTATGCGGTCGCTAAGAGTTGACAGCTACTTGATGACATGCGATCAGCAGCAGCGTTGCAACCCCAAAAGTCTAGCAGCATCATAAAAGCTCGCTCTTTATTACAGCGTATCTCCTTTTAGATTAGAATCCACATCTTCGTACATGTGAAGTTTCAGCAGGCAATTATCTTCTATACTGTTTTTCTCCCACAGACACCAAAAATTCTCTGCGCCCAGGTAAATTAAAAACATAAAATACAATGATCGCAGCCAACGTCGTGAAACCAAACACAATACAACCAGCAAGAAGAGGTAGGGACACATACAAAGAAGTAATACAAAATCAAACCACATGAAGAGGGGAGGGCGACGTTGCACGTAATGAAGTCAACATTAAATGATTTTTAAGGACAAAGAAATGAGACGGGGGGGATTATATCAACTAGGGGAGGAATTAAAATGCGATCACCAAATTAAGTGTGCAGCAGGGAGCCAGGCCTCCAAAAATGATTTGGGAAATCATTTGGAGGTTACCCAGCACAGCTTTTCCCAATCTGGCACACCTTCCAGATGAGTTGGACTACAACTCCCATCGTCCACGGCCAACACGCCCTTTTAGATATGCTGGCCCAATCCCCACGGTGGAGCCTAAGTGAAGAGGCAAAATTGCACATCTACCAATGGGAAATGCGCTGTTCAGAAGGCAGCTTTTTCCCCACTGGCTAAGAGGGGGTCCAAATAAGTCCCTGGCAGTGCATTCTGGCTCTATAAAAAAATACATCCAATTCAATCTGTGGGTGAGGTGAAAATAAGTAAATAGAGTTATTAGCAAAGGGATTTTTTAAAGTAATGCACTGATCAGCTGAGTGTATAAAATACCCCACAGAGACTTGGTTTCCTGTGTTCAGGAGGAAAGCCGCTGCTTGGTTTGAAGCCCCTTCCTCAATATCCTTATTGCAGTTCTCACTTTCTGTGTGTGGATGCTGCATTTTCCACGGACAATGCGCCAGCTGCAGAAAGAAGAACGTTTGCAGATTGCAACTCCCCTCCCCTCCCCATACCCGGAATATTTTTGCACACGGTTGACCCCCTTGTGCAGAGAGGTGAGGAACAGACAAACACTTGTAAGTACCAAAAGGCAAATAGTAGACATTCTTCAAATTTGTCCTGGCAGAGGCTGGCACCTCTCTATCTAGGAAGGCCACAGCCGTCTCCAAGAAGGCAAAGACAGGAGAAATGGCCCTCAGAAAGCCACCCGAAGAGGGGCCATCTGACACCCGAGTTCACAGAAACCATACCAGTTGAAAGACGGTTCCAAGAAAGGGAGAAACCCTTGGCACCCGCTGCCTACACTTTGCTCCAGAGTCAAGTCACAGCGGGGGGGGGGGGGACCAGCAACCCAGAAGCACACAAATAGCCCCACCTAATTTCTTTGCAAAACAAGAGAAGATAAGGAATTGGAAAGGCCCGGGATGCATAGGCTGATGGAAAAAAAATTCCCGCAAACATCGTAAGCAGAATTTGTGCCAAGGTGGAAGCCGAGCGGGTCTCTTCCCCACCTCCTGCATATCTGGAAAGGGACTTTTTTTGTTTCCAAAATGCAAATGATGACTGAATGGCAAAGGAAGGACTGTGGAGACAGGCTGATCCACCCCAATTTGTAAAATGCTTTATCAATATAAATATAAAATATTTAGAAGTTTGAAAGAGGGGGTAAACACAATGTCTAACTAAGTGCAGAGAGAAGAGCAGAGATTTTAGCTATCGGAACATTTTGTTAAACATATCACTGCTTTATTATTATTATTTAAACACAACCACTAAATCATCCTCTTTTAACCATTGTGTCCTTTGCACTCAAGGGAGGCATATGTCTCTGGGGATTTATCTATCACCTAACCCAAATGCATCCATAGTTTCCTTCATGTAGCACTCTTAAAGTGTGCTTGTGACTACAAACCCCATCGCCCTCACTAACACAGACTGTATATCCCTTTAGCAAGCATGCAAAATACGTGGCTGGCCGCTGTGTTACGGCCCATGGATTTTCTTAAAATATGGTTACATAATAATATGACTTTATTGATTAGCCACAAGGCCATAGCAGAATAGAAAACGCAGAACAATAAGACCTATATATAAAATATGGTTATATGAACTCTAAATAAAATTACCTTTTCAGGATCGATAATCAGCTATCGAGGCTTTTAGCCACAATATTTAATAGATAAGCTCAGCTCAGTTAGCCTTCCTGAGTCTGGTCTACCTCGTGGGGCTGTTTTGAGGATAAAAACAGGGGCCAGGGAGGCATTTCTGAGACCTTTTTGGAGAAATAAATGAATTTTAAAATAACCAATGAACTCAGGAGCAAGGCTTGCTGCTGATTCAGCCAACCCAAAGACTCAGCTCCGAGCTACCTTATGGCCTGTAATCTAGGTAAGGCATTGTTTTTGCCTTGAGGTTATGAATATGCTGCCAGGATCAGCCCAAGGACTAAAGACTTCCAGACATCCTTGGGCTGGCTGGGGAGGGAAGGAAGGACCCCCCCCCGCCGGGGCCCAAGCAATTAAGATGAACTGCATTAAACCCCTTGAGAGTTGCCTTTTGGGTACCCAGAGGATTTCTTTTTTTTAAAAGAGTGGGAAGGAAGAAGAATCTTAAGAGGATCAAGTCTGAGCAAGGGTGATACTAGCGACAAGAATGCTTTTTAGAGAGATTTATAAGACAGGGAAAGGCGGCGAGCTGCAAGGAGAGGAAAAATGCTTTTAAGGAACAGCTGAAATTTACATTGCAGCAGGGAGTGGTAGGGTTAATTGGAGCGATCTCCCCTTTAAAAAAAAGGGGGGGCAGCCTTTCAAAGATGTCCTTTGCTTGGCAGACTACTAATGAGCGCCTCTGCACGTTTGCTTACATCACCATCTACAGCGCCTAGGACTTTGCAGGGTTTTATTTATTTAATTGACGCATTTGTATGCCGCTCGTGTTACCGGACTCTGGGAGGGCTGCAAAACTACCCGATATAGAGTAAAGCAATTTCCCAGAACATTGAGGAATAAATAAGAGCCTTCTTAGAGAAGCTGATCTATTTCAAACTGTTCAAACACCGTTGGTCAAATAAGCCACCACTGGAGGGGTCACGCAACATCCCAAGGGATCAAACTGTGGTTGACGAATTGCAGGGGTTGGGTTTGTACGGAGAGGTCTCTGAAGCCGACAAAATGGTCTTTTCAGGGACTGAAAATCCTTGGAACTGAAGATTCAATTGAAAACTGAATCGAACTCAACTGAAAATTGATTGAAAATTCAGGGATTGAAAATCCTCATAATCCGAGCGGGCAAACTTCACCGGTGACCTTGCCCTTCTGATTTCAGAAAAACTTCCTTGCAGAAATCTTGGAGGGCCTCTGCTAGTCAAAACAGGCTGCCTTTTTCACTGGGTTTTTGATTCGGGTGGTGGTTTTTTTAGATTTTCGTTTTTTACAAAATCAGGGGGGGGGGCTGGCATGCTGCAAAGCGAAGAACTAACTTCTAACATCCCCTCTTGCTGACAAGAAGGCCTTTGCGCTCACGGGAATTCCTAGGAGATAAAGTTGATGGGTGGCTTCCATTCCACATGCCGAGAAAAAGGCTCACGGAAAGCTGGGGCAGAAGGGGAACAACTGGGAAGTTTGCTTTCTGCTTGTTCAATATTGGCGGCCACGGCCATGGTAGCAGCCCTTTTCAAACTAAGCCAAGGCCCTCTCCCAAGGGAAACCACTTTGAAAAGGTCTTATAATCTGATTTCTACGTTCTAAAGGGACTCATTAGCTTCCAAATTCCCAAAGAGGGCTGGAAAAGATTTTAAAGCAGCTAGCACCATCGCTAGCCAAGACAGGCCGCCTCTCACAGGTAAGTGAATGGATCTTCTTGCCTACCACAAGGGTTGGACCACTAGATCATCCTTGTGGGTCCTCTCAACTGGACCACTCTAGGATTCCATGAAATGACCCACGTGCTGGGCACAGCGTCCTATGCGTTTGGAATAAAATGGGCAGAAAATAGCGTTCTGTAACTGGCACACACAGCTCTCCCAAATGACCATCCCAAAGACCCTGTGTGACTTAAAACTACACCTTCTGAGGCCAGGCATCACCTTGTCCGCTCAGCTTTTTCAGCTCGACTCAGAGCAGCAAACCTAGCTCAAAAGCAACAAAGGTTAATTTCCAGGCGTGGTCCCACCAGCCAAGGGAGACAAGATTAGCCTGTCTCCATCTCTCAAGCCCTAAGCCTTTCTTCCTCCTTTTTTTTTTTCTCAATAGTTAATCAGTTGGCTGGGAAATTAATGGCTGGAAGCAATCTGCCCCTGTTTAGACAACATTACAATTCTTTCATCAGCCGCATTTCTTATCTCGGGGGCTATCGAAGGCTTCAGCCGGCGGGAGGGGGTGTTAGGATTTAAGAAGCACAGTTCGAGAAGAGCACTTTGAGGCACCCCACACATGGGAGGGCAGAGTTGACGTTTCAGATCAATCTAAGAGCAGCCCCAAATGTACAACTCTTTCGTGCCTGTTCTTTGTCATGCTTAAACGGATTTTCCAATGGATCCTTACAACAGCCCTGTGAGGTAGGCTGGTGGGTGATGCTGAAGCAGTACTGCGTGCGGTGCAATGTCTTGAGAAAGGCAATTCACGGAGGAGATGCAACCGAGGAAAGGCTCCAGTCAGAGGGAGGAAATGAAACCCAGAATTTTCCCAGCTCCTCTTCCACTAGGAATTTTGCCTGTCTTGCTGGGTTCATGCAGCCCCTGAAGCCAAAACTAAAAAAATCACATTACTGTGTGGTTCGGCTCCATAGGTGAATCCAACCAGGGAACACTTTCGTGCTGGAACCAGTTCTGCCACAGCTACGCTCAGCGCAAGTATGTCCTTCTAAACGAGGAGACAAGAGGACGGAAAGGGGCGAGTTGTACCCCCCATGAAATTCTATGCAACACGAATTCCCCTGGCATGAGGAATAAAATAAATACAGGATCACAAAACGCGTTTCAAGATCAGACATGAATCGCTAGAGAGCTGCATTGTGAAGGGATCTGTTGTGGCATTCAGCCGTGAAGTTAACAGTAAAAGAGATTTGCCAAATACAGCCCAGAAAAGATTAAACGTTCCAGTACGTATTGCGGTATAAAGGAAGGCATTCCCCGGCCAACAGGATTCCCACGTTGCACCCAGCCTTCATATGTCTTGACTGATTTAGGCTGGTTTATAAGCCATGGTTTAGAGCTGGAACTGGATGGGATATGCAACCCATCCAATTACAGTTTAACCAGATCTCGGTTAACAGATCAGTCGCTTCATCTTTTCTCAGGATAAATTTTTCTCCCGCACGGACAAGCAGGACCGGAGAGGTCTTCTAGGGAATACTGCCTCGACCGATGTTGCAACGGAAGATTGAAAAATGCCAGCCAATAATGGAAAGTTGGCCCTTCCGTTTGGTTTGTTCTACAATCAGCAAGGTTTAGCAGAGGGAGAAAAAAAATCTATAGCTAGAAGAGTCAAACAATAGACAGCAACTCTTTTCAACTAGAGATCCTGTTCCAAGGGGTGGGTTTGAAACTTTTCCAACCAGAATGTGTAAAAGGAGTTTGTTATAGTACAGATGTTTGAGGTTGGATTCCCTCAGCAGCAATTTTTCAAAGACTCTTCAAGCAATGGTCTCTCTTTACTTGCTGTCTAAAAATACATAATTATGCACTAGGACATTTAAACCCAAGGAGAAGCACATGTCCTTGTCTTAAAAATGGAATTCTGCTCGAACGTTTTTTAAAAAAAGTGTTTAAAAGTACCTATAATCAAATAGGCATTCATGAGTGCAAACCAATCTTAGATTTGGTCGGCACTGAAGATTTGTGGGGAGTCAGCAGTGCGTTTGAAGAGACAGAACATCACGGCAACGTTAAACAGAAAAGATGGTTAATTCAGCAATTCAGTGTAACCAAAGTGGCACAAAATCAGTGAACATGCCACCAATAGTGAGCTCTGCCACTGAATGCCTGCTGAATTCCCTTAAACACTCACATTTGGGAATACTGTAATTCACAAATGATCTACCGGGAAAAATTCTGGATCAAATGCTCTAGCTGAGTCCGGAGCACCTTCACGGAGCTGCCTATTCTCTCTGTATGATTTACTGTTCTCCTTCTTTTCTTAACCACCCCCCTTTGGCTCATTTTGCCCCACCTCATCCCTGCAGCAAATCCCAGGAAATTGCTTAGTTTCTTTCTGTAGGGCTTGAGAATTCTTCCCACAGAGGAGTCTCTCCCCTGTGCCTCTGCATGAGTCTCTCCTTCACCCTACTCTTCTAGGGACAGCAATTCCTGTTGAAGAGGGTAGGTTCCTCCAAGAATATCAAATGCTTCCTCTTCCATAATATCATATTCAAGAAGGTCTGTTATGCAACGACAGGGAATAAACTTTAGATGCCAGAGGTAAATAACTTCCAGAGATTATGGAAAGAGCTCGCCTTGCATGCAGAGATCCCCCAGTTGACTCAAAAACCAGATTGCACGGGATTCTAAATTGTGCAAGAAACAACTGAATTGGTGTACGTGTGAAGGTTCCCCCTTCAAAGCATGGAGGGGATAACGCTGTGCCTAGAGACACACAGCAGGGGAGCCCTCTCTCTCTTTAATCATGTGAGTTCCCTGAACAATCTAAAGGGATGGCTATGGGAAAAATTACAGAAAGAAAACTACATTTAATTATTTGATAGAGGTGACCAGAAGCCTCATGCAGGTGAACAAACCAACTTGCCAGGTATCTGTGTTAGAGGGAAAACAGTCGTCCCTTTCTGCAGGGAGCGAAGTAGCAACTGGGACTCAGAGAGAAGAGACAGATCCACCCTAAAACATACGTTCTTCCACTAGCAAAGTCAGGCTAGAAACTTATTCTGGTCTTCTGTGCAACAGTGTCAGGCAAGATACTTCTAGCTCTCAAATCCCAGCTCCTAGGCTTTGATTCACATTTTTTTTTCTCCCAGGAAAGATCCTACTTAAGACTTACAGCTTCTTCTAGCATCACCCAGCCCCATTCTCATGACTGCTATTTCAGCACAAGGATGGTTAAGATTACTCTAGAAGACGCTGCTAAACAGATACTCTGCCGCTAATTGGGGACTACTTAGAAATAAAGAGTCATTTTATTTCCACTGTCCTGACATGCCGCTGGACTCCCTCAGCCATGCCTGGTTTATAAGTCAGCCTGCAAACCTGGTTTACTAAAAACAGAGTTAAAACATGGTTTAGTGTAATGTGTAAACCAAGACTTGGTTGCCATCCTCAGCCTGGAAGTTTTGCTTTATTTCATTAGCCTTATTCTCAGGCAGATTATACATTATGTTATGGGGGGGGGGGAGTTTATCCATCAATTTCTATCAGCTTCTACCCCCAGAAGCTGATCGGAGGATTCACAATCTGACTCAACTGCTCTAGAGTAAAGAAAGGGGATCAAGTGGCTGGTTTTCCAACAGGGCCCTTGTCTTGCTTTTTTGCAGCTGTGAGTTTAAAAGGAAACTTTTTTAAAAAGTCCCTAGGATGTACCTTGAAAAAAAGGGGGGAATTTTTCTCCCAAACGTTTCCTTGAAAATGTCCTGCTGATGCATGGGGGGGGGGGGGGGAGATACTTTTTATTAAAAAAAAAAAAAAAACCCGTGAGGGGTCCGAGGCAGACTTTATTAGCAGCCGGAGCTAAGAAAGACCGGGGACAGTCTTCCCTTTGCATTTAAAATGCCAGGCTCCTCATTCGGGCCCAAAAGCAGCGACACAGGAACCTGGGGGTTCGCTCCCTGTTTCTTGGAGACCTCGGTCTACTAGCAGTTTCATCATCTGGACTGCAAAACCAGCCGCTTCCATACAAACCAGGAAAGCAGCTCCTATGGAGGAAGAAGGGGGCGGGGGAGCTCAGAGCCGAAGAAAGAATCGACTTCCTCCCCACTACTCCGGTCCTGCAAAAATCCTCCTCTGACATCCTTGGCGCAAGAGAGACGTTCACCGAGAAAAAGCGGAGACACCCCGCGCGCTCTTTTCGCTTCTTTCTCCCGAACCGGGGACGGGGCGCGGAAAGCAACAAGTGGGGCTGGGCGGTCGTCCTTTTAGCTCCTTCTTCTTCTTCTTCTTCATCTTCCCCAGCGAGTGAAGTTCGGGCAGAGAGGGACCCCCCCCCATTTCCCACCGTGTGTGTGCGCGTGCGTAGGGAGCTGGGGGCGCGCGGGCGCGCGCACCCGCGGGATCCAGGGAGCTTCCTCCCCCATCACCCGCAGCCGCTGCCCCGAGTTACCTTGCAGGAATAGGTCTGGTGGACCGGATCGACGTTGAGAATTTCCTCCACCGTCCCGGTGAGGACGACGTTGGCGTCTTCCTCCCGCCGCTCCAGCTCCTTCTCCGGACAGCTTCCGCTGCAACGGGCCGGCCACGATGCCAGCAGCAGCAGCAGCAGCGAGAGCAGCAGCGGCGCCGGGGGCGACCCCTTTCCCCACCGCATCGCGGCACAAAAGAGTCGGCTGCGGAGGGGGAAGCCCGGGAACGCCGCGCGCGACGGAGCCGGAGTTTGCCCGCGTCCCGACGCAGCCGGCCTTTCCCTGCTGGCTTGCGCGCCTCCCCCCGCGGCGATCCTGAGTTGCGAAGCGCGCGAGAGGAGGAGGAGAAGAGAGAGAGAGAGGCGGAGAAAGGAGACGGAGGGATGTGGCGTTGCCGGCCCCGCGGAGGCGCCGGCCGAGAGCTCCCTTCCCGGCGCAGGCTGGCCGCCTCCTTTGCCAGCGGCAGAAAAGGGCTCCGGCGGGGGCGGGGGCGGGGGGAGCAATTTGCATGCGATCTGAATTGCTGATAGGGGAAGGGGAGGGGGCAAGCCGGGGGGAGGAGAGAGAGAAAAGGGGAAGAAAGCCGGGCTTCGCTGCTCGCCTCTGCGGCCACAGGAGGGAGAAAGAGAAAGGGAAAGGGCGAGAGAGAGAGAGAGAGAGAGGAGCCGGACTCCGGCCGGGAGACCGCCCCCGTCCGCCGCTGGAGCCGACTCCGCTCCGGTTAATGGCTAATCGAGCCGCCGCCGCCGCCGCCGCCGCACGTGATGTGACTTGCCAAGGTGCAGCGCTCCGCTCAAGACATTCCGGGGGCGGGCGAGAAAGGCGGAGCCCGCGGCTCGGACGGCGCTGGGCGGAAGGGAGTCGCCGCCCGCCGCCTCGTCTCCTGGCGCTGCGCTGCGCTGCCCTGCCCGCTGGGCGGCTTCGGGAAGCCCGGCTGCTCTGCCTTGCCCGGGGGCCCTGAACGGCAGGGCAAAGGGCGCCGGGGGGGGGCTTCTGGGGCAGGGGGCGCCGGGGGTCGCCCCACCCCCCATTTTCCTACGGATCCGTCAGCCTCGGCTTCTCCTCCCTGTGCGCGCACCTCTCCGCCAACACCCGCCCAGGTGCGGAAAGTCGATTTGCCTTCCGCGTGCCGCGTCCAGCAAGGCGCGAGGGCAAGAAACAAGCCGCCTTGCCGCATTTACTCGAGAGTCGTCCCGTGAAAGTCAGTGACTTCCTGCCCCGGAAGCGAGACCCCCCCCCCCGGCGAGAGAATCAGAACGAATGGGGGGTTGGGGGTCCTGTCCTTTGCAAGCCTCGCCGAAACACAGACCAGCCCGCCTTACAGGCCAGCGTGGTTAGTCTGCGGTTTGAGCGTGGTGGACAAACCCAGATAAATGGGTTAACTCAGGACACCTTGATTATTGGTATCCTCTGAGCTGGGTGGGTTCCCTGCAGACTCGGAAAACTTCACTCCCCCCTGCCCTGATGATGTTACCCAGCCTGGCGTAGCCCAACGTCTGCAAGAAAACCACCAAAGTCATTGGACCCGGCCCTGAATCTATTCTCTGCGGTTGAAATCTTATGAGACACACCACACAGGAGTGTATGGTGCAAATGCAGCCAGATCCTCCCAGAGAAGGGCGTATATAGGATTCTCTCACTCTCAGATCTATCCAGACTAATGGCAAATGCGCGCAGCATTACAACCCCACTTGTAAGGTAGTCCCCTTGTTAAAATAGCCCTCCAATAGCCACCAACGAAAGGAAAGTGTGATCATGGAGCAAGAGGCAATCAGGGATTAAGAGGAGGAAAGGCAGCAGTTACAGCTTAAGGGGGGGGGGTACAAAGCAACCCATTTTAACAGAATGACAGATCCTGGGTTAAACGCCACCAAAGCAACCCATTTTAACAGAATGACAGATCCTGGGTTAAACGCCACCAGCCAGCATTGCAAAGCAGCCGCTCACCCTACAAAGAAGGAATTGGGCAAATGGGGTTCAGCCTCCATCAGCAGAAGCTGCACTGCGGGGCCACCCCGGAGAAGACCCTGCCTTTCCTCGCTCACGCCACACCCAGGATGAGTGTTGAACTGCCCCTCTGAGTGCTGGAGGGAGGGAGGGAGGGGGGGGCAGAATAAATGAAATGACCCAGACCGACTTGGAGTGAAACAGTTCCTCGGACCCGAGATGGCTTTCAAAAGCATTTCAAGCAAGCCAGGAGGAATCTGAAGATGAAATCTATCTTTGGAGAAGTCCTTTGACTGCCACAGGAGCAACTGAGGGCCTTCCCCATGGCCTCGTCTTGCCTTATTGCTGCTGGATGAGACATTTCTCCTGGTGGCGGCGAACAGTTCTCCACTCGTCCTTGGTGGAAAACTCCGCTGGCATGAAATGGATTGCCCACATTCCCTCTGCTGCCTGGCTTCCCTGCCCTGCCCTGTCTCCGAGGGCATAGGGGACAAACACTCAGAGATTTTACCCACCTTGAGGTTCTTCTAGGACAGGGACAGACTAAGAAAAGCTAAGGGCAAGTTAAGTGGGTCTCATTCACAGGCTGGGGATATGGCAGAAAAAAGAAAGATTCTGGGGAAAACGTTCAGTGACCCCTAGAGGGATTTTTAGCCCATCTCCACCTCTTCCTTGGGTTGTGGCCTTTGTAGGAGGTACGCCACAAGGAGATAAACCGTCCCTGGTGATCACGACAACGTTGGAAAGCATCAGGGACGTCTAAAGATGGATCGTCTCATTTGGGTTTCCAAATTAGCACTTTGCTGGGAAATGCCGATTGTACAAAGGATATTTCACAGAGAGGACCCTGAACAAGCTTTGCTTGTAATGGGAGGGCCAGCAGTTGAATTATTGAATCGACATGGGAAAGACAATAAGAACTTAATTGGAGACACACAACTGCGGAGCAATTCTTCTGCGGGGTTGCCACGAGGCTGGGTTGTGTGTGCGTGCGCGCTTTTCAGCTTGGCAAGGAAAAAAGAACATCGTTTAATACATTTGACACCATTTAATTTTTGTCGCATTCAAGAATATTAATATTTAATTAAGCTTTACTACTATTTTATGATAATTTTAATTGTTGTTAGGCTTTCCAGGGCCTTAACGGAGAACGGAGGCGGCGGGGAGCAGGAATCTGTACAATAAGGTATCTTGCTTGTTACCCTTTTTCTATGTGTGGGAGGATCCTTCCCCTATTTTCTTATTCTTTAACAACTGCATAATCCACAGACGTTTTTGCTGGCTTTGACTGTAATAAAACACTGTTTGATTTGATCTGATCCACATAAATTCAGGCAGCATTTTCTACATTGCTTCCTTGGGTGGCAGGGTGAGGAGAAAGGAATTGCTGGCTCTTAATTTTCAAGTGGGCCTTTTCTTTTATAGCTAAAATAGCACTAGCTTTGTGAGAGCCCCCCCCCACCCCCCAAATCTTTGGGGGGGATCAAACAGAGAGGAGAGAGATCATGCTGAGTGAAGGTTGAGCAGGAGAATTCTAGGAACTGAAGAACTTGGTGCAGTCCCTGCTCTGCCTGAGGAAAAGATAATTATTTTTTAAAATAAAAAACACATACAGTTTATGTTATAAAATCAAGTGCCAGACCAGCATAAGCTTGAGTTCCAAGGACATTTCTCATCCCCCTTGGACTCCGTAAACTTTCTTTAAAAGCAAGAATGATGGACCATTGCTTCGTCCGTTTCCTAAGGAAAAGTCAGGCAGAAATCATAGCCTTCTGAGGTCTTGGAGGATGGCAAGTAGACATTCAGGTCTTTGTAATGGGCAAAGGAGCCCCTTTGCAGCTACAATGGTACCTCTAGTTACGAACGCCCCTCCTTACGAATTTTTCGAGATATGACCAGCTCCGGCCCCAAAAATTTACCTCGACTTGCGAACTCCGCCTCGAGTTACGAACCGGATCCGCGGCCGTTTGCCCTGCTGCCACGCGGTCGCGGCTTCCCGTGGGCGAGATCGCGGTAGCAAGGAGACGTTCGGTGAGGCTTGTGGTGTGTTTTGTGGCGTTTGGAAGGTTTTTGTGGCATTTGGAAGGTTTTTGAGGTTTAAAAATAAAACGCATATGTTTCAGAACTGTTTAGCCGTATTTACATTGAACCTTATGGGGAAATTTGCCTCGTGGTGCGACCAAATTCAGAGGGCGGAATGGATTAACCGTATTTACATTGAACCTTATGGGAAACTTTACCTCGACTTGAGACCAACTCGAGTTGCAACCAGTCACGGAACGGATTAAGTTCGTAACTAGAGGTACCACTGTATTTAATGAACGAGCTAGTCACCATTTTGCAAAACTGCCCACCGCCCACTTCCAGAATGCCAAAGGTGCCTACCACCCAAAAATACAATTGTACAAGAGTGAAAAGAAGAAAAGTTTTCCCTTTTAGACTGTGGGACCCGATATACAGTTTGCTGAGTAAGCCACAGTGAGCTGGGCTCATGCCCCCCACACGCGACAATAAACCATGGGGTACAAACCACAGATTCATACAAGACCCTAAGTCACAAACCATGTCTTAATGTGTTGTGTGAAGCCAATGTTGGCAACCCATTCCAATCAACCAATTAGCACACAGCACTAGAGAGATTGTAGGTCCACATAATACATAAAGTCAGCATAAACCACCACGATGGCTCAGTTTGGACCGGCAGGTCCAGACAGGGCTTTTCTGGCTACCTGAGACGACGAAGATGCGTTCAGAAGAGAACGTTTGCACAGTATGGTTAATCGGCTGGGAAAGAGGGAGGAGATTCCAGCTGATCACACGTCCACCTCATTAGTCTTATCCAGACTTGGTTTGTGGCTTAGATTTATATGCTAATCCAGTCTTTTTAATGAGTTCGTGATGCATTACATTTTGGGAATCTAGAAAGTGGGTGAACTCATCTGTGGTGTTAAACCTGGAGGCTCCTTGGAGCAACTGCGGCATAGAAAATGCTGGATCTTTTCGCTCGTCTTCGTCGTCGTATTTCTGTTTTTTCCTTGTACAAATCAGGAGTACAATCTTTTTTTTTCCTTTTTAATTGCTCCTTCTTACATTCCACATCCTGGGCCCAGGCTCACGTGCACCTTGAGATATTCGAAAATCAAATAGCTTGAAGGTTGTTTTGCTGGCACAGGTCTTGTGCGCATACATACGCTTGCAATCTTCGATGTTCCTGGTGTATGTGCCAGAGTGGATTTTGGGCTCCAGGGGTAAGAAGATGACCTTGATTTTTTAAAAATAATGTACCCTATTGTTTCATATTCCCTATTTCCTGAAGCAACAGGAAATTCATTTTTTTCCCCTACTCTGAAGTCCCACCGAGTTCAGTGGGGCTGACTGTGATTGGAAATGCGTCAAAAGGATGATCCATCGGGTCTCATCCAAATATTTGGGACGGCCGTTTCCATCAGGTCCAGCAGAGGCAGGGGATGGAGGGAATTGTAGTCTGAAACAGGCTGCCTCTGTGACTACATTCTCTGTCCTGGGTGCCTGGAAAAAGGATTTCTTCAGTGACATTTCTCTGTTAGTGAAGAGTATTGGTTTATCTTCAGGTCTGGGATAATAGTAGCAGAGAGGCCAGCCCCCTTTTTGTTCAAACTGTTGGTGTTCACACACTTGCTGCTCTACAGAGCCCTTAAAACAACTCTGGGATGTCTGTTCACCCTCAACCAGCAAAGTTGTCGATACTCTGGTTAAGATATCCCAGATGACTGAACAATCAAAAAAGATTTTCCCAGCTGCAGTGTTTTTTTTTAAATCAAGCCCACATCTTTGAGAAAATATTTGCGCTAGGTTCCAACGGATGCGCGGTTTCCCTACCCTGTGCTTTTCTCTCTTTAACAATTAACCTCTGCCAGTGACATTGGACATTTGCAAAGTATTTCCGCTTAATCTCTTTGCTGCAACAGTTCAATCACCTCCCTAGACAGCCGCCCCTGGGAGACGGTCCCTTCATCAGATCGCCTGCCTGGATAATGATTTTCAGATAACTAAATGTATTAATGAGAGCCCAGCGGGGGCTGGAATATGTTCTGAAGGAAGGAAAAGAGGGAATGTTGGCCAGAAGATGATGTGCATGGTTGCCAAACAAGTAGAGATATAACCCCCTTTGTTTTCTCAGCTGAGGCCAAAGAAAAGCACTGTTTTTCCCCCCAAGCATTTGGGTCTAGTTGAGTAGACTCCCCTTTCGGTTTTTATTATTGCCATTTTCTATTTTGCATTTTATATATTCTATGTGTTTTAATGTCATGTGGTTCTTTGGGTTTACTGCTTTTCTGTGGTGCACTGCCGAGAGTCATACTGATTTGCGCAGTGCTATAAATCCAGTAAGTGAGGAAATAAATAAATATTCACATCTTCTACAACATGGTTCCTTTACCTGTATTGGACTACAACTCCCATTAATGGCACTGCTGGCTAGAGATGATGGGCAGTGAAGACACCGTGCAGAGAAGATGCTAGCAGAGAAGATGCTAGCTTAATCTTGGCACAATCTTCAGCTTGTAAAACAAGCTACGGGTAAAGCATATCATTTCTGAATTAATTTATCTATGCAATAGTTATAAATTTATCCCTTCTCTGTTTAGTGGGTTAGATGACCCACCTAGTTCGATGATATGCAGTTGATCAAGCAATAGATGGATTGCTGCCAAAAAAATTTGCCTGAGATTTTGGGGGTGTGCAGCTGATCAGATCAATCAGTACTTTAAAAAGTAAGTAATTGGAATTGAACTGAATAACTCAACACTGGAGTTTTGGGGAATGTGTGAATAATTCAAAGCAAGAGAGATGTAACTGTCTGGTCTCAAGGCAACTTCTATTTCCTTCTTACACGATTTCTCTCAGGGCCGTCATATCTTTACAGCAGCCCTTAGAAAAGACCGGATTACCACTTGGATGAGAGACCACCAGGAGATTCCAGAGCTGTCGACTAGCCTGGGAAACGGAGGAAAGATCTGGGAAGACAGCAATGGCGTTGCTGCTCAGAAAATGTCAGGGTTGTGATTGTAAAGAGACGACAATAATCACGCGCAGCTCGACGGAGGCCTACTTTTCCAAGACATCTTCCATTTCTTTATTTTTGCCTCCCAATCCAAATGGATCCACAACAGAACTGTATGGCTCCCTACCGAGAGTGCAGCCCCTTAAGCCACATGTTTTTTTCCTCGGGGAACTGGACTTCTACGCCTCATCCGGTGCTAACATATCTGAGCATTATTCATACCGTTAAGAAGGAATGTCTGTTGGAATAAAGAGGCCGTACCCTAGAAGATCTGGAGGGGAGGGTTGGTGTGCAATTCCTGAGTCAGCCTGGACGGAATGAGCAAAGCTGTGAGGTCCGGGCAGATGTTCAGGTTTGGCAGATGAGGCATTCAACCCACATCCTGAAGCCTGAGTAGATCCTTGGAGAAGGAGCACGACTTTGCAGGGGCCGGTCCTTGGCAGAGCCCCGAGGGGGGATTGCTTATGCATTACACACAGGAGGAGGAGGAAGAGGAGGATGGGGTGGGGAGTGCTCTTTGACGTCCCTGAAAAGCTCCAAGGTGTAGCACGTGAGCAAATGCCGTTGCTATAATTCTTCCCCGCTCTTGATGGCGCAGCGTGCTGCTTCTGAAGACCCACGTCCCTTTCTAATAGACTCACATGAAGCCTCCTGATTTTAAGACATCCTTTTTAAGAAACTTCAATCAATTCTCCCCGGCCTCAGCAGCCTTGCTGCGCTGACATCTGCAGCCTCATCATGCCCAAAACCATGGAAGGAAAGGGGATGTCATCGTGCCCACATCCACAGCTCTTAGGTGCGCTAGCCAAATGGAGCCTCCAGTGAACAGGGCAGTCTAACCCTGTGGAGGGTCTGGCCTTGGTATGTTCAAAACAATGGAAGGAAAGGGGGTGCTCTTATGCCCTAAATATAGTTGGCCAAGAAGTAGTCACTTTGGAAATAAAGATGTCAGGCAACACTTTTAGAGTTTAAATATTGTCCGCCTTCCTTGACCTCCAGTATGTTGGACTCAAATGCCCCTGTTCTTCACACCATCCACATCTACTAGATGCCCACCCTATCCATGCTCCTCATTTTTTCTAAGCTAAAAAGCCCCACATGTAACCTTTCTTCAACTTTCTGCTTTTCAGGCCTCTTCCTGATTATTTTCACTCCTGTCACTTCCTTTTAAAGACGAGCAATATTTCAATAATAGCTTGATTATTTCCTGGTTGCAGTTCATCTGGAAATGACCTTTTCCATAGCTGTCCTGATTCTTTCAGTGTGTGGTGGCTTTCAAAAAAGGCAGCTTACGGGTTATAGTAATTCGTCACAGATCCTCCCTATTTAGAGGCAGTCTATCTCTGAAATACAATAGTACTGAAGGACATTGGCCGGCTCATCTTGGATATACATGGAATGCTTGATTCTTACATTCTTAATGCTGTGGCTTTTGTTCCAAAAACACACTAGCCCATGATTTCTAATCCTAAATCACAACTGGTTGGATTCACACAGTGCCATAAACCATGATTTACAGAGTCCTAATCCACATCATGATTGTTATCATGACCATTACAGCTTAATGTCATTTGTGGTGCAGGAAAATTTTAAAAAATCAAACTCTGCATGACAAATGACCTGGATATCTAAGCATCTGGGTGGTTCTTTCAACCCTGAAAAAGCTGGAATACATTTTTCAGTTGAAGTGGGCCAAGTGGGGAGGGGTGGCGGTCAAAGAAGGCTCCCCATTATCAAATCCCATTTTAAAACTGCACTGGAGTTCATTGTCTTGCTGAAACGCAGTTGTCATCTTAACTGCACAGGTACCCAAATGGGGATGGGCAGAATAAAAATGGACTCTGTAAAAAAATGGCAAAGCTTTACATCCCCAACCTTTGACATTCATCTCTTCCTTCGAGAAATCTCTCCGCCACTGACATATCCATCTTCAGCCACTCCAAGGCAGGAAATATTTCTCTCCATTTCCCTTGACAGCCTGTAGGTGCCCAAGGCTGGCTGTATTTAATTACAACTCCTGCTGGATTTATTAGTATTATGGTTGGGATTAATTGAGAGAAGTAAAAATGCTTCATTGGGCAATCTATCTTTCTTAAGATACTAAAGTTAGTTACACTGTCATGAGCTAATAACAGTGAAATAAAAATATTTCCCGCCGCCCTCTTTTCTCTGCTGCATTGTACAAAATGGATTTTCATAATTCCTCGGGTGCAAGAATGCAAGAGGGCCTGGAAAGCCACAGAAAAATAATTGAGATAAGCAAGGGAAGCGAGGGAATGGAGGAAGAATGCCATCGTGAACTTTAAAATATAAAATGCCAATAAAATAAAATAAAATTATATTTTAAAAGGAAAGGAAATGTTATCTTGGGACAAAGATTGCTGCCCGGATGATTTTTTAATTGTACAGTGGATTCCTGTAATTTGCCTTTTTATGAACAAAAAAATCCTGAAATTGCTTCATAGTTCCTCTTTTATAGAGATGTGCACCAAAAGATTTGGCAATGGAGACACTTTGCCTGCCCAGATCCATTCCTACAAACCATATAAGTTGCTCATTGACTCAGACTTTGCTGAGATTGTTCCCCAAGAAGAAAAAGGGAAAATATCTCATATGGGGTCAGCTACTGGCCAACTGGCCACTGATCCATACTGCATGGTTTCACATCCTGTGCTAAACTATGGCTTGTTTTACTCCTAACCTACTGCGCAGGTCACAGTGGCTTGATCCCCACAATCCACTAAGTTATAAACCACGATTTACAGATCTTAATGGTGGGGTCTGTAAAACACGCTGAGCACAGCAACCACGGGACAACCTGTGACATCAGTTCTGGCTGCCTGTTGAACAACTTATGAATTTGGGTGAGGTGTGCAACCCCTCTGGGTCCAAGAATAACAGGCTCAGGGAAATCTGAAGTTTTGCAGAGGTCCTATCAATTATTCAGGCAAGAAAAAACTTAAGGCCAGATGTCTGAACATAAAGCATGCTTCCACAAGAAACCTGCTTTGCAGTTTTGCCTAGAACAAACCAGGATTTAAAGGTGGAAGGAGCACCCGATGAAAAGGCCAGAGCTGTGAAATAAAGCACGTTATCCTGGAATGGTGAATTGGGGCTTGCACATTTTAACCATCAGTGTTATCTTCAGCAAGGCAGCTAGTCTGTGTCTCTGTCCCTGTCCCGTCAGGGGTCCCAAATTTGATCTCACATGCAGAACTCCACTGGGCTTGCAGACATCATAAAGGTTAAACCGGGGTGTGTGTGTGTGTGTGTGTGTGTGTGTGCGCTATGTAGAGGAATGAACTCCAGTTTCAGATTCCTCTTGAAATGAAAAGGCATTAGGGCTTCTGGGAAAGTCGTTTCCAGTAAAAGGAATGATATTAAGATTCAAAGCATGCACGCACATTTATATACATACATTCTCTCTGTCTTCTGGCAAAGAGTTTCAAACTTTTGAAATAACAGAGCAGAGTGTCTCCTGGATGTCTTTTGCCAAAAGGCAGAAGGGGGGGACGGCTTTCCCTTTTTTTTTTAATTCGCCTCCCCCCCCCCCCATTGCCCTCCACAGTGGGGGACCGGTGGGATTTTCAACCTGTAATTCTGCTGTTCCTTTAAATCCATAAAAACAGGATGAATGGGTGCAAAACGTCAAGAAGAAGAAAGAGAATTTGATGGCGGAGTCGTCATCTTGAGATTTAGCCAAATGCTTAATGTAACTGTTGCCATTCCCATTAGCAGAAGCATGAAAAGGGGCAGGAAGGAGGGGAAGTGATACAAATACAGCTCTTAAAAGATTTTTCTTTCTACGAATACACACACAGACGTATAGCTTTTCTTTCAAAGCTGCAAAAATGGGGAAATAATCACCCTGTCCATAAACAGGACTGAATGCATAGGAGTTGACTATTTGGGGCTCGTTAATTTACACACACACACACACTTTCTCTGTGTTTTTAACATTTCTATGTACAGAGGCATCTCTGCAACAAAGAAAGAAAGTTTGCTGGAGTGTCTGAACTACCGCTGGATTGCAAGAAAAGGCCATCAAGACTACTTCTCTTGGAACGTGCCACATGTCCTACTGAACGGGAGATGGTCTGGATTTCATTGCAAGCACATCCCAAGGGCATGAAGACACCACTCCCAGCCTAATTGGCTGAGGGATTAGCAACCGTGCTCCAAAACAACTAGAGATCACCAGAACGTGTCCTCATAGGAGCCAATCTATTTTTTAAAAGGATACTATCCATTTTTCAGTGTTGGAGAAGACTCCTGAGAATACCACAGCTAGCCAAGAAAATAAATAAATGGATCCATTGAACAAGCCCATCCAGAGCTCTCAGGGCAGAAATGACCAGGCTCAAATTATCATATTTTGGATATATTATGTGAAGACCCAGCTCTCTGCAGAAGATTCTAATGCTGGGAAAGGTGGAGGGAAAGAGAAGAAGAGGGTGACCAGCAGCAAGGTGGATGGACTTAATTACAGGGGAGATGAATCCACCATTGGAAGACTCGAAGGACCAAATTGGGGACAGATTATCCTGCAGAAGGTATATCTATGTGGTCCCTAAAAGTTGACATTAATCTGATGGTACATCATCCTCATCCATTCTTTACTTTTACAAAACCCAGACCATTACAGGAAATGGAATATATGCAGGATGCAATTTGAAAATATTAATCACCGAAGCCAATACAAGAAGGGAATGTACATATCTTGCTAAGTGACGGTTTGGAGAGTCACAGCCTAATGAATAATGTGCTGTTAGGTGGCCTCTCACACTGCATTGAACCATAAACTATTATGTATAGGTTTTGTGCGCTGTACTAAACTAAAGCAGACAAAGGCATGATGGTTTCATGATGATTCATGCAATGTGGGAGCCAAGCCAAACTATTAAATATGGAGAGGGGTTTTAGAGGTCATCAAATCCAAGCCTGTACAAGTTACGGGATCTCCAAAACCCTGTCTGCTCCCCTGGCAGATGGCCATCCACTCAACTCATGGGACATGCAGAATAATATTTAACCAAATTCTGCCTCTTTGCCCCTCCATTTTTAAGCTTTAAACTGAATTTAGCACAGGTACCATTTCTAGTAATGACACCTATACCTGGAATGGGGGATGGATGGCCCTCCAAATGCCCCAGTAGTACCAGCCAATATGGTGAAGGATGAGGGGACCTTCCTAACCTTCAAAATATCTCTTCTTTAAAATAGGAGGAATGCCAAATCTACCTGTGAAACCAAGGAAGGTAGATCTGGTCTTACAGATTGGATAATCCTAATGATGCATGATACCAACAGACCAGGATTCCTTCTACTCTAATTTAAACTGGTCCTATTGTGTAAGGAGAATTGGATTCTATCCATCTATCCATCTATCCATCTATCCATCTATCCATCTATCCATCTATCCATCCATCCATCCATCCATCCATCCATCCATCCATCCATCCATCCATCCATCCATCCATCCATCCATCTATCTATCTATCTATCTATCTATCTATCTATCTATCTATCTATCTATCTATCTATCTATCTATCTATCATGGGCACCATTTAGTTCTGATCTTCAAAAGACACCCCTGCTCTTGGATTCAATTCAAAAGCGTGTGCCTTTTGCCAACCACATAAACCCAAGCTAATCCCTCAAGACCAGACTGGAAGGCACAGGGGTGTCTGAGTCGAATTCCTTTTGCATGCCTAACTGTGGATCAGGCCTTCTCCAAGCCCTTCTCAGCTTTCCAATTATTGACCGCTGCTGACTTCATTACCAAGCCTTGAGAAGCAATGCACACTTCAGCACATTACCCGAGGAACATGGTTTCATTTCTTTTATTTCTTTTTGTTTAAAAGCAATCCTCCTTCTCGGTGCTCCTCCCTGCCTGAATCGCGGATTCCCTGCTTTCTAAAGAACCTTGATTGGGAAAGAATGTGTAATTGATGGACTTTCCTACAATCATTGCAAATTATTGCAAACGTAATGCAAGGAGAGGGGAAGATCCCCAACATCCACCTGCAGATGCTAAAGAGTTAGGGTAGTCCAACATCTGCAAAGCTTCTTTCTTCAGCCTTGGTTTAAAAGCCTCTCCTTGCCCAGTATCGATTGCCCTGTTGAGTTGCTCATTTCTCCTAATGTTCAGCCAAAACCTAACCTCCCGTAACTGACCTCTCTGTGATTTCATCCTATCCCCCCTCTCTCCTCCTTCCAGGAACTCAGAAAAAGACTACATTTCTTCTTCTTCCAATCTTCGCTCAAGCAATCAAGCTCGCTAGGAACCATGCTGGGGAGCAGAGTTTCCCCTGCATCTACTACAGAGCCAACCATGCAATTTGGCCTTCATCATTGCATTGTGGAGGAAATAATGTGAGCAGGGATTAAAGTCCATCAGGGAGACGTCAGAGCAAATATTTGCCATCAAAGGTTTATCAGGTGGAGGGTGCATATTTCCACATTTGAACGCCAGGCTTGTAGAAGCCAAATGCTTTTTCTAGTAATACTTCTGGATGTTTTGAGTTGGTGAATGTACGGTTGTCAATAGACAGAGACCACGTCTGCATCATGGATATGTGCATTTTTTATTTTGAATGTTCATACAGACGGAAGCAGGCTATATTAGATTCGCAGATGGCAATACTGAAAGGCCATTGCTCCTACTATTAAAGCCCTCACTTCCATTTTGAATATATTAGAGAAATGTCACTGTTCTACGACAATAATGCTTTGCTGATTAGGGAAAGATGGGAGTTAAAATCCAACACATATCATGAATGTACCCCAAGTATCCATGAGCAGCATTCATATCAGAAAAAATACTTGTAAGGAATTTACAAACTAATCTAAAAACTCAGTTTGTACTTCTTTCCCCCTCTACCCTCCCAGACCGTCTTCCTCTCCTGTGTCCTCAAGCCTGGCAATCAGCATCTAATGTGGGGAGACCAAAATTTTGGGAGGATGGCAGAGATGCTTTTAGGGAATCTCCCTTCCAAAATGGGTCAAAATCCTTTCCCCTGTCCACTTTATCCTTTGTCTCTAGATCCAATCTCTCCAGAAGGTGATACAAGGATAGAATACAGAGTTAACACGCTTGGAAGCTGGGGGAACAAAGGGGCAGATGAATGCTGAAAGAGAAGGAGGAGGAGGGAAGCCATAGAGGAGACCCTGGCAAATGCCCTGGTCCCTAGAAAATAGGGGTGACTTGCAGTTAATACAGAGGATGGGGGGTATATTTAAAGCATTCTGCTATCAAATGAGGAAGAACCACAGATTAAAGTTCTATAGCTGATATTCTGCGGCACTGAATCACAGAATGGAAGGCACCTTGGAGATCCTCAAGTCCAGCCCCCGGCCAGTGGAGTAATTTACTAGATAGAATTATCCAATGTAAGGACTGGCAGCCCCCCAACTCTTTTTCTGAGGCTGAAACCATTGGCTAAGTCCCCACAGCGTGCTTAACCTCCCTTTTTAGGGAGGGAAGCAAACCGCCAGCAATATGGAGGGTTTCTTCCTTCCAGTCTTCCTCAGTTCCACAGACTAGATCCACACAACCTGCAAGTTATTATCCTGGATAGTCTTTAGCAGCTGATTAGGCTGTGGGAACTCAGCCTGCCTGGTTCAAGATTCCAGGTATTATGGAACCCAGATCATAGGATTCATTAATTCATGAAGCAAGTTATACACATAGCATGAAAACAGCCATGGTATAGTGTTCAACTGAGTCCTTCCGAGTGCCAAATAAAGGAGAACGACTATTTACCACGGTCTGTAGTTGTTCTTTAACAGAACTTTTGGACAGTGTTTGCTCTCGCTTCACATCACATGAGACTTGGCAATTTTGCTTTCTCTTTTCTGAAGGGTGTCCTCCCCGCATGAGAAAAAGGCATGTTTTCCACCAGCAAATATTATACCGGGCCATTAACAGAAACTCAACACCCACTAGTAAAAAAACCTCTTTAAGCTAACTTTCTCTGGTAAAATGAAATGTCAGATTCTATAGTTGGGCTTTAGCCGGCTGAGCAAGGATGCGGGTTCTTTTCCTGCATCGCTTGTTAAGGAGGAGAAAAGGGTTTGCATAGATGCTGAATGTCATGACAGGCCCAGCAGGCAGGACTGGGAACCAAGGGGTGGAAATGGTAGGGTTTGGCTGGACCTTAAAAGAAATTCCCTGATGCTTAGAGCTTCTTGGCAATGAAACGGTCTGCCTTTCTCCTGCCAAATTGGTACTTGGAAGCCGCTCCCAAGCTGGAGATACCATTGAGTCTCCAAGACTGATAGCCCTGTTGCCCAGGAATTCATCTGCTCCCCTTTCAAAGCCATCCAAGTTAGTTGGCCATCCCCACATCTTGTGGCAGTGAATTCCACAGGTTAAGCAGAGGCTCAATGGGGCTCTCTTTTGCATCCTCTGGGTACATCTTTGGACAAGCTTCTTTCTAACGATGCCTTTGTGGAAAGGGAAAGACTTGTGGAGTCGGAAGGGAAGGGAAGGGGACAGAGGGGTGAATGAGTTGGGACAGGCCAGGAAGAATTTAAGTCCTGGATAAAAATAAATCATAATGCCATCTCCTGGCTGACAGCTGATACAGCACGAAGAATTATGCTGCTTTGTATTTTTTATTATTGTTCCATTGCATTTGTAGAGCGCTTTCGGCTCCTTTAAGAGGTCTTCCTATGACCTTTCCTTACAAAGTAGGATCATATTATCCTCATATGGCAGATACATGGCTGAGAGCGGCCGGTCTGTTTACGATTTCAAGACAGAACCCGGATACGAACCAGAGCAGATTTATTTATGATTACCCCTAGATCAACAACTGAGCCACAACCCTATAGACTAGCCGCCCATAACGTATCGCAAGATGAAGAGGCCCTTGGTTTTCATGCATAGACACCCCTGTCGTGCTGTGAGTCTGCTCTTCCTAGTCTCATCTTTACATTTTAGTTTTATTTTCCTGGTCTAACTTGGTACTCTTTAGATCTGCTAATTCTGGCCTGGCTTGGTATATTTCAGACCTGTTTTGCCTTTATGCTTCTGGTCTCTCTGCCTGGACCGACCCAACGCCCTTTAGGACTTTTCTTGGTCTTACCTGGCACACCTTCGGTACAGGTTGAGCTCTTTCTGTACTGAACCCCCAAATAACCAGATTTGCTTCAGATGTATGGCTCCAATAATCATCTTTAGGCTGTCAATAATGCTCTTCTTAGACTAATGGGAGAATGAGATTTGATTTTTCAGACACAATATATTGAGGAGTGTACTTGTACAAACCCCAAGACACTCAATGGGCATATTTTGCATAGCCAAATATAAGGGTTGTGAACCTGCAGTTCAAAACCGGTCAATTTTCTTCACTGAAGCCCCTCCAAATCCATGACCCTGACCCACCTTCTCTCTACTTTTGTGGTGGAGACTGCCTCAAATGTCTGGAAAAGGAGAAATCTTTTCTTTTTCAAGAAAAAGGACTTGCTGGCCCCTGGGCACGCAGCCAAAAGACTAAAAGCACTGAGAGCAGCAGGAAGTAGGAGCCAAAATGCCCAGATACTGTATATTTTCCTTGAGTTAGTTCTCGTCAGAAGAAAATGCATTTTTACTTCTCTTTTGGCTCTCTCCTCTGCAATGCTTTTCAATTAAATTAATTGCTCCAATGGATTTCCTCACCCCCACCCTCTTTATTACATTAAGAATTCTCAGCCAGTCTTGTTCTCAGAGGTGGTTTCATTTGTGAAATTGCTTTAATTTTTTAAATGGGAGGGGGTGGAGGAAAAAACAGCCAGCCCACCAGTTTGCATTGGGTCCAGCTAATATTAGGATGCCTGAATATATCAATCTCTGCAAGGTTGCATTTGGAAGGCCATATTTCATTCTGGCTACTCCCAATTTGAAGGTGGTAATAAATATAAAAAGAGTCAAGTATGCTCTCTTGAGCTCTGGGGAGAAACATGACTCACAACAGATACTGCGGAGTTGAAGAAAGTACAGAAAGTTTGTTTCCTCCATTGAGACAAGTAACTAATGAACCTTGCTGGATAAAAATCCTGGTGGGACACAAAATTCTTAACCAGACCAGTGTAAGTCTTGGATTGGTACAACACACTAAGCGTGGTCTGCTTTAACATCGTTTAAATTTTCTCTGAGTGTGGCTTCGTGTGTTCTAGGAATCCAGACAATACAGAACTTAAAATAAGCAAACGTGTGCTATGAAAATACCCAAAACTTCTTTTAAGTCACAAAGTCAGGGATAAGCTTTAAAATGGATCCCTTTGAAAATATAGGAGCTGATGGTAATCTGGGCCTGCTTTTAAAGGGAACATTTTGGGGAAATCAGGGAGACAATAAAGAGTGGGGGATTTAAATGCAGGGAGCGATATACAGTGGTACCTCTAGTTACGAACTTAATCCGTTCCGTGACTCTGGTTGCAACTCGAGTTGGTCTCAAGTCGAGGTAAAGTTTCCCATAAGGTTCAATGTAAATACGGTTAATCCATTCCGCCCTCTGAATTTGGTCGCACCATGAGGCAAATTTCCCCATAAGGTTCAATGTAAATACGGCTAATCCGCCCTCCGAATTTGGTCGCACCCCAAGGCAAATTTCCCCCATAAGGTTCAATGTAAATACGGCTAAACAGTTCTGAAACATATGCATTTTATTTTTAAACCTCAAAAACCTTCCAAACACCACAAAAACCTTCCAAACGCCACAAAACACACCACAAGCCCCACCGAACGTCTCCTTGCTACCGCGATCTCGCCCACGGGAAGCCGCGGCCGCGTGGCAGCAGGGCAAATGGCCGTGGATCCGGTTCGTAAGTAGAGGCGAATTCGTAAGTAGAGGTAAATTTCTGGAGCCGGAGCCGGTCGTATCTTGAAAATTTCGTAAGTAGGGGCGTTCGTAAGTAGAGGCACCACTGTACCACTGATCCAGACTTTTCATTCATCAAGCCCTGTATCTGTCTATTCCTGTAACCTGTCGAAATGTGGGCCTTGTGGTAAGAAAAGCAGCCTGCCTGTTCTAAACACCCCACTGAAATTCGTATTTCACAGCCTTTTCAGAACTACAACACTATTCACCACCAACACTTGAACAGAAGATAGCTAGGAAACCCCAGATCGGTGAAGTCGCCTGTGAAATGGAAAAAAGGCCCCAAAGAAGTCATCATAATTACTTTCACTCTGACACCAAGAAAACAACACAAACATTTCCACGTAGGGGTGGATCTTGAATGCAGGGAGATAACTCCAGCCCACAGGTAGGTAGACACTAGACTGCATAATAGGCGAATGAAGCTAGTAAAGGTGCATGTAACGGATATGATTCAGTATGTCATATGACCAGCCATAAGATCAGATCCTACCTTACAAGGCTGCTGTGGTGCTAAAAACAGAGAGGGGATAGAACCACGGACAGCTCCTGGCAAGAAGTGGATTGAAGGAAAGAAACCAAAATCCAAAGAGAGGAGTATTTGGAGCCCCAAATTTGGCCTGAATACGCCAAACAGACAACTCGGGCGATCTGCCGACGAAGGCACCCTATTCTAAGGCTTTTCAAACGCAGAATGAGTTGCCTGGATCAACGTTGCTGGAAGACAAGCCAACCAGAAATTAAAAGAGCAGGAGCAAGGGGAAAAAAGAACTGAAGAGGAGAGAAAAAGGACTTGAAGAGTGAGGGAATGCCGACACTAGGATTCAAAACCACAATCTAAGCAAAGCTGACCGAAGAACAAATTGACGCTGTAAACAGCTGGCTCAGAGATACCGGTGGCATTAAGCTATTGACCACATGCAAGAAATCTTGAGCAACTGGGGGGGATCAATCCCCCTCCTCCTAATTCCAGGAAGTGGTGTTTTAATATTAATTACACTGGCGTGGAAATAAGGATTTCTGCGGACAAAGCACTCTGCTAATTAAGACCCTATTAGCCCCGGTCTGGGAGGCTTCTACACTGGGCAGTCCCCAACTCCGGTAATGGTGTGGGGTCAAAAGAAGTCCTTTCCAAATCAAGAATAGCTAAGGAAGCAATAGAAAACAAAGCCGCAAGAATTAGGCCATTATTACCTTACTTAGAATGATTTTTTTCACTGGGGGTCATCCCAAAAGAAGATTGGGGTTTCGTGGGGTTACGTGGAGAGAGGATGAATGTGTTATACAGGGCCATCGGAAGTGGTGAAGATGATAGGATGTGCTGAGATGGCCACATTGACCTGTTTGGTTAGAGAAATATATGAAGACAATATCTACATTTATTGCCGACTGGAAATCCCTTGTGGATTTTTTACGTAAAGCAGAAAAAAAATGAACGTATGGTCTATGGTTTTGACGATTAGATAGGCTAGGTTATAGAAAGAAGAGAGTCGCAATGTAACTTTAGAGAAGGAGGTAAATTTACAATGGTAGTTATAACTGCTGTATAGATCGGAAGCCACTTCTCTGTATCTTTTCTCTTTCTTTTCCCATCTTCCTTTTTTATTTTCTTTTTGCATTTTAGCTTTCTCTTTTATCTCTTCCTCTTTCTTTTTTCCTTCTTACTTTATTTTATTGCCTTGATTTTTACTCTTGTTTTTGAAACTTTCAATAAAATTATATTTTTTTAAAAAGTGGCTGCAAAGCCCCAGATAACCACTAGGTGGCGTCAGAGAAAACTCTCACTCTTTCCTGCCCCCAGAGTCTCTTTAGAGTACTGCAGGCCCAATTCTGGTAGCCTCGTATCAATAAACAGAAAAGCTAAATCAATTAACCTAGTTAGTTAACCCGAATCTGGTTAGTCCCAGGTATACCTGGAATTAAGGTAATTACCTTCAGCCAAACAACTGACTGGAGGTTAAGTAGTCTTTTCCCCAATGGCAGCAGAAATGATATCCTAGGAAGGCTCCGTGAAAACAGAGCCTTTCTAGGCACTTCATCTCTTTTGGAGGTCTTTATTTTCACTCCCTGTGTCTATAAAGTGGGTAGATGAAGTTGTTCTCTTTGCATCTGTCATGGCTACTGAGATTTTTCTTTCTGCTCTGGCAAAAAATAGTTTAGAAATAGTGGAAAAGGCAAGCCTGGGAGAGTGACTTTAGCTTGTGTGGTGTCCTTGCATGAAGATGAATGGCTTGGCTGGACCACCGGACATTGTATCATCCATGTCATGTGAACAAGCCCTCAAGGGTTACTGTCCATCTTTTTCACGTGGCCTTGTCTGAATAGATCAGCAGCCCATTTCTGCAAAAGTTCAGCTCTGGGGGGAATAATTTTTCTCCATGCAATATGTGCCTTTTTCAGTATCCAAGTTTAGCCATGGAAACATGGAGCTCGTGCAGAATACCACTCCTTCATCCGCACCTTGTCCCAGATCTCAGATTTGGGCAGAAATGTCAGAGATTTAGGATGGGAACTTCTGTCTGCAAAGCCGGGTTCCCCTTGGTCCTTTGGATGTGGAAGGCTGCAGAACTTCACATTTTCACAGAATTTGGTGCATAGGAAGGGAGGGAGTGCTGGGACCTGAAACGAGAGCACCAAAACTCTCTGTCCAAATTTACATCGGGCTGGAGGCTCCCCAAAGAAGGCATTCAAAAAATTCAGTTCTCTCCACTTTACTGCTCTGTTTGCATGTTGGAGAGAAAAAAAAAATGAGGGACACACATAAGAAGCTGCCACACACCAGTTTGGAAAACTTCTAACCATCTTGTCTTCTGCTTCAGAAGAGAGAGAAACTGACTGATCAGACACGGAGCTGCCACTGAATTACTCACATTTAAGAGAGGAAGCCCCTTACGTCCCTACTCTGCATCTGGCTCCTTCCAGTCGGACCGCAGTACTTGAATGAACGAATAGAAAAAGAAAAGAAAGTGGGTGGAGGGGTAGGGAGGAGAGGAAAGCACCTTCTCATTTAAAGCTTGGAGCAGAAAGACCAAGTTACCCCTCCTACCTGAAATGGACGCTTAACATTTCAGCCATCATTAAAAAGGCACAGCAAAGGATGTTCTTCCTGCGGCGACTTGGGAAGTTTAAATTCTCCCAGGAGCTCTTGGTACAGTTTTACAGGGGGATCATTGAGTCTGTTCTCTGTTCCTCTATAACTGTCTGGTTTGATTCTTCAACCAAACGGACAGACTCAGACTCCAACGGATAGTTAAGCCTGCAGAAAGGACAATTGCAACCCGCCTGCCTTCTATAGAAGAACTGTGGGGGTCAAAAGGAGGGTGGAGAGCAGTGTTGTCCAAACTTGGCCACTTTAAGATGAGTGGACTTCAACTCCCAGAATTCCCCAGCCAGCCATGCTGGCTGGGGAATTCTGGGAGTTGAAGTCCACTCATCTTAAAGTGGCCAAGTTTGGACAACACTGGCAGAGAGGATATCTGCAGACTCTTCCCATCCTGGATATAAACTGTTCCAACTTCTTCCTTCAGGACGGTGCTACAAACCACCATATGTTAAAACATCTAGATATCGGAATAGTTTCTTCCCTTGTGCCATTGCTCTGTTAAACACTACATGACTCGATATGTGCTTCTCCCTTTGAAAAAGTTATTTGTCTGTCCTTCCTACAGTCCTTTCTTATTTCTTATTTATTTTTCTTATCATTTTTCTGTTGCTATCCTGCGGATCTCGCTGCTCGTCACCGAAGACAAATCCCTTATATATATGTTATACTTGGTCACTAAAGTATTTTTTTATTGTATTTGTATGCAGAAAACCCAGGCAAATACTGTGACAAGAGAGTGGAAGGGCGATCTGCAAAACTGAACTTGTTATTCACGTTGACATTTAAGTGAAAGGGCACATAACTGCAACCCCTTTTCCCCCATAGTGAAGGAAATCAGGAATCAGGAACCTGCTTTTCATACTGAGAGGGAGTGGGCTCGGCTCAGGGGCCGGAAAACCGTTTCTTCAAGTAGACTCAGCAGAAAATAAAGAGTGCATGTGTACATACATGGAAAAAGGATGGGGAAAGAAACCCAGGAACCTCTCTCTTTGCAAATCAATCCAGCCTGTGATTAAATGGCCTCTGCAATTACACTAATGAGTCCACCCAGCTGCATGCTGAGTGAAGCAGGAGCTGTTAATGTTTTCCGAGCACTTAGCTTTCGAGAAAGAGTCTGCTTAACTCCCAGTGGCCACAAGGAGGCAAGCTGGACCTCACACGGAAGCAGACGGGGATGTGGTGCAAGGAAGGGTGGAGAGCACCGGGCTCTGTATGTTTTTCCTGCTGGTGGAAAGCTTGCAAAAGTGAAGAAAGGACTGTAGGAAGAAGACCATGGGGCCAACAGCGGTCAAGGGAGATCATAGAAGCAAGAGGAGAAAGTGAAAGGATGGTACCTTGGATAACCTCCCTTTTTTAATTGTATGGGCTCTGTATGGGCTCTGTATGTTTTTCCTGCTGGTGGAAAGCTTGCAAAAGTGAAGAAAGGACTGTAGGAAGAAGACCATGGGGCCAACAGCGGTCAAGGGAGATCATAGAAGCAAGAGGAGAAAGTGAAAGGATGGTACCTTGGATAACCTCCCTTTTTTAATTGTATGGGCTCTGTATGTTTTTCCTGCTGGTGGAAAGCTTGCAAAAGTGAAGAAAGGACTGTAGGAAGAAGACCATGGGGCCAACAGCGGTCAAGGGAGATCACAGAAGCAAGAGGAGAAAGTGAAAGGATGGTACCTTGGATAACCTCCCTTTTTTAATTGTATGGGCTCTGTATGTTTTTCCTGCTGGTGGAAAGCTTGCAAAAGTGAAGAAAGGACTGTAGGAAGAAGACCATGGGGCCAACAGCGGTCAAGGGAGATCATAGAAGCAAGAGGAGAAAGTGAAAGGATGGTACCTTGGATAACCTCCCTTTTTTAATTGTATGGGCTCTGTATGGGCTCTGTATGTTTTTCCTGCTGGTGGAAAGCTTGCAAAAGTGAAGAAAGGACTGTAGGAAGAAGACCATGGGGCCAACAGCGGTCAAGGGAGATCATAGAAGCAAGAGGAGAAAGTGAAAGGATGGTACCTTGGATAACCTCCCTTTTTTAATTGTATGGGCTCTGTATGTTTTTCCTGCTGGTGGAAAGCTTGCAAAAGTGAAGAAAGGACTGTAGGAAGAAGACCATGGGGCCAACAGCGGTCAAGGGAGATCACAGAAGCAAGAGGAGAAAGTGAAAGGATGGTACCTTGGATAACCTCCCTTTTTTAATTGTATGGGCTCTGTATGTTTTTCCTGCTGGTGGAAAGCTTGCAAAAGTGAAGAAAGGACTGTAGGAAGAAGACCATGGGGCCAACAGCGGTCAAGAGAGATCATAGAAGCAAGAGGAGAAAGTGAAAGGATGGTGCCTTGGATAACCTCCCTTTTTTAATTAAAAGTTCCTCTGCTCCAAGGAGTTTAGAGACCCCATTTTTACTTTGTGAGGCTCAGTTTCCATTTCCTTTTGTCCATTTTTTAGTACATGACTTTGCTTTGATGTGTTTTGAAGCCCTAAAACTTCTACGTATCTCAGACACGTTGCAGGGACCTTTCTTCCCTGTTCCTAAACTTGGAAATCTACCTGCAACATCCTAGTTCCTACAAATCCCCCCTCAATTCGCAACTTTCCTCATTTGCAGGAGCACAAAGAAAGGATGTGCAGGAGCACAACGGAGTTTGCACCTCCTTTTGTGTGCTACAAACACAGTGAGAAGCCGAAAAAGGTAACAGGTTTCTAAGTCCTCGATTAGCTTAACAGACGGGGTGTACAGACATGCTATGCCACAAAGAAGTAACCAGGATTAATGATGGCAGCGTAATATCGTGGACTTCTGTTTGCAAGCCTGTGGTGGGACTCCAACTGCTAGGACCTCAACACCATGACCTAGCCCAGCTGCATTGGTGCAGAGGGCCAAGTATCAGGAGTTGTCTCTAAAACATAGCACTCTTTTCTGCTGCAAAACTGGTTTTTAATACTTGCCCTGCTCGCCTTCTGCCAGTGGAGGGCAATCGCGCATAATGAGAGAAATTACAAGGCAGAAGAAGAAAATTCACCTTTACTGGATCTCCAACTCAAGAGTTCACCAACCCGCAGGATGTTTTAAGCATCTTTTCTACTGCGCTGCCTTCATCCCAAAGCAAGCCCCCAAGTGTGTGATTCTGCAAAGAAAGGATTTGATTCTTGAGATTCGTTAAAGGCTTTTATGAGCCCAAACCTTTTAGACAGAAATGAGATTCTTGTGGCAACGCGTATCCCACTGCTTTTGCTTGGCCTCTTTGTACAGGATACAGAATCATACCAGATTATTTTATTTGTCCACCTAAAGCAGTGTTGTCCAAACTTGGCCACTTTAAGATGAGTGGACTTCAACTCCCAGAATTCCCCAGCCAGCATGGGAGTTGAAGTCCACTCATCTTAAAGTGGCCAAGTTTGGACAACACTGACTTAGATAACATGTCAGCTACAACTCCTGGTGACTTTGGATACACATCCCCAAAGTTTTCTTGGCAACAGTCTGGAAGCGGTTTGCCATTGGCTCCTTCCACTTTTTAAAACTTACTTACAGCCCTGAGATTTGCTAGTGGTCTCCTGTCCAACTCTGCTGTCCCTTAACTGGTGGTCTGCTCATCGAAACCAGCTTATTGCAACTGACCAAGCGTTCCAAGGTTTCAAGCAGAAATAGATATTTCTATCCCCCTGAGCTTTTCGAACCAGAGGCACTGTGGATTTGAAACTGGGATCTCCTGGGTGCAAAGCAAGAGAATTATTTTCTCCCTCCCTGAAGACAGATGAACCCAGAAACCCACCTTACACACCAAAACTTACCACACATTAGCTTGTATCCCCAGCCCAATGAAGAGAGCTCAAAAGGGTGTCCTCTTTTCTGGCATGTTGGTTTATCGTAACAAAAGTACCAGCCTCAAATTAAGGGTTGGGTTTGGGGTCTTTTTTTTTTAACCATAATATCAATTAAAAACAGGCAGCTCATTTGGAATATATGCCTGGTTTAAGGGGTCTTATTCATTAGCCAACTAGGATTTGATAAAAACAATGCACGCTTATATCAACGCAAATCTTCCTGCCCCCCACTAAGACTTTATCTAAATCAGAGATTATACTGCCAAATCCTAATTTCCTTGAAGAAATCACATTGGTTCGGATCCACCCTTCCAGTAAGCCACCAATTTTGGTCTACGGGTCACAATGGCTAAATTCACACAGCAGACTCAGTTGCAAAGAAGCCGGTCATCTGGTGTGTGAACTCACACTCCCTTGTAAACATATACAAGGCGGTAGCAGGTTTGTGGTTAGAAATTGTACGATTGTCACAGGTTTGTAGCCTGAAGCATGCTTTGGGTCTTTAATGTTTAAAAAGGATTAACAGAACTGTGGAAAACATTGTGTTGGCTGGCATTTTTCACCCCTGCCTAGAAGGTGGTGTTTGTTCTCTGCAGGACTAGTTTGCTAGGAATTCCCCCCAAGAAGGGGAAGGGGTGTGACGAAGGGGGACTTAATAGTTTCTACAGACAACTTGTGACACATTAACTCGACGGCTCGACTGAGCCAGTAGAGGAGGAGCCGTCACAAATTAAATACTTCTTGTCATTTGTCTGGCAGGGGAAGAAATCTTGGCTACTGTTATCTAGCGTATCAGGACTCTCTTCATTGAAGCCAACTCATCAATCAGGTTCCTTCAATGGGCCATTGGCCTGGGAGTTCTCCAGCTCTCAGGGCAATCCTAGTGGGGAACCCAAAGGATGGAGACCCTGTTGCCATGGTGATCCTTGCCTCCGCCTCCGGTCACTCCAGATGTCCGCCAAGATGCTTCCCTACAAACCAGCATTGTTCCATATGGAGGCCCAGGTTGGATTAGCTGTACAGTATTGGGTCAACTTTTTTAAGCCGCACATGGTTTTTTTTGTCTCTGGCTTGTTGCAAAGAAAGCCCCCTGTTTCATTCATTTGTTACAGCGTTGCAAGGGTTTGTGATGCTCCACTCGGCAAATACGTCCCTGCCCCACCCGACTGTAAAGTCCAGTGCAGGGGAAATGAGAGAGGAAGAAGTTGCATGCAACAGTTGGCGTTATGCATATTTAAAGGCCAGAGCAATGGGCCTGCCTGCCTCCGATGCGCATGTAAACCGAAAAAATAAACTGCAGCTTTTGCAGACGAGAAATATTATTTCTCTAGATTTCGTTATTATTAGATTATTTCTCTAGACTTCGTTAGGAGTGGAAGAAATAGGCCCCCTTCTGCCAATAGGGACCAAGGTTTCATCAGGGCAGCCTTTCTCCCCTCCTATGTGAGTTGGTCTGAAGCCAAGACAGCGCAGCTTATAAAAGGACAGAGGGTGTGCAGAGAGGATCTCTCCCATTCATCTTCCTAACAGACCTATCTAATGTGGTGTTTCTCAACTTCAACGACTTCAAGATGTGCAGACTTCAACTCCCAGAATTCCCCCAGCCAGCCTGGCTGGCTGGGGCAATTCTGGGAGTTGAAGTCCGCACATCTTGAAGTCGATGAGGTTGAGAAACAAGGATCTGATGAAACACGATGCCGAGCAGAAAGAGATCTGTCAGACTAATCTGTTCCTTCTTGCAAAGCATGTTTAACCTCTGGAACTCATTGCCACTCTCTGGCTTTTGACACTTCTAATGTTTCCTTTGGTCATTATCATATTTTTCACTGCCAAGGAAGGAGATCAGTGACTAAGGTGTGTTAAACATAGCTGGTGGAATTAGCCAACTGACAAACCAATATGCTTTGCTGTACAAAGCCCAGGGGTTGGGTTGGTGCCAAGATCAAACCAACCACTTTATGGCTTAGCGTATGTATGAATCTGCCATCAGAGGTCAGCATCCTGATGTCTTCCTGAGGTTTCCAATCTCCCACAATTCCTTGCCACTGGCTGGGGTGGCGGTAAGTTGAGACCCATAGCTTCTGGAGGCCTTCCGATTACTGTCCCCTAGGCGGAGCAGCCACATTAAATCATGAAGCCTTGGCTTCAAGATTTCAAACAGAAGGTAGAAACCATTGCTTCACATATCCAATCATTCCTGTGAAATTCATGGCCCAAAGGTCTGGGAACACCCATGGACGTCAAACAGGAACGAGGTAAATTCATGGAGAACAAAATGCTGGACTAAGATAGGCCTTAGCTGGATCCAGCAGGGCTGTCCTTCCATTCTTCAGTCTTGGAAATCATAGCCAATATCTCAAGTCAGCCTTGCAGAACAAGGAGAAGCCTTAGATCAGTGTTTCTCAACCTTGGCAACTTTAAGACGAGTGGACTTCAACTCCCAGAATTCCTCAGCCAGCTATGCTGGCTGGGGAATTCTGGGAGTTGAAGTCCACTCGTCTTAAAGTTGCTAAGGTTGAGAAACACTGATTCTCCTTAGCAGCCTCTTCCATGCAAGAACCTGAAAACCATGCTTAGCCCTAGAGTTGAAAGCAAGCCTCCCCCCGTGTAAAGCTTGGCCAGGGTGAGGCAACAGGGAGCCAAGGTGGTTAATTGGCTGTTGCATTTGGGGAGTGTGATGACCTGGAAAATGTCTGCATCCTTTTGGGACACGTTCACAATTTCCAGGCTAGCAGAGAAGAGAGATGTCCTATGTTTTTTGGCTGAAAGGATAAGCAAGGAGGGTTGCCTGAAATCAAAAGGGCCTCTGTAGCTTAACTGTGAGAAGAACGAACATTTATTATTGTCATTTTATGATTTGATTTCTGCCTTTTTTGATACTTGCTGTACAGTGGGAGACGAACAACTCAGCTAATAACTTTGCTCTTGTCAGAGTTAATTATGAGACAAACTGATGGTCAGATCTGGAATATTACCTGTTTTCATTCAACGACAACACATTTAATATATATTTTTAGTTGCCCATTCCTGAATGTTAATTAAAAATTAACATTAATTAAAAATTAAGTTGCTCTGGGTAGGGTCACATATTGCATTAACTCTGGTTGTGGTTGGCTTTCATGCAGTGAACACTGATTGACCCATTTGGGTTCTTTCTAATCTAGTCTTTGTAATGTCGGCTCCCTTTCCAAAACATAAGGAAACTCCAAGAAAGGCGCTCTTTTTGAGTTCTTCATTTGCAATGTGCTTAACTTGGTTACCAAATTAATCCACTTTCTGGGTTTGCAAAGTATGGAGCCAGAAACTAATAAAAGAAAATAGAGTCTGGGGCCTTTTAATAAAATGTGTTATTCGGAAAAGGTGCTAGCAAACTCCTCCTGATTTTAGAAGATGCTAAGTAAGGAAAGGAACCAAGCTTTATATGTTTGGAGGACGTGGGTATTTTCTTTGACTTGGTTAGTAAGTTGCAGGTATGATTCTCTTTAATATCATCCCCATGTCCTGAGGAAGGATGTGAATTTCTAAGTTGCACACAGAAATGGCCAAACTTCCCAATCGCTTCAGCAGCATCCCATTTGATTTGAAGACGGGACGTCTTGACTCTGTTCAGAAAGTTGACCAAATGGCGATCCAGTCTCCAGATCAAATATTCACCCAGGCCTAGTGCTAATCCACTAACATAAACCCTCCGCCCCGCCTCGGGGTGCACAGCTCAAAGCCGTGCGAGCTGGTTAGCGTCCATCAGGAAAAGAAATTAGTCGTTTGCCACAAGGCACAAGGAACCCAACTCGTGCCAACATCGGGCAAACTGTAGTTCTCAAGTCCTCCCTTCCCTAGTTCCCAGCATGTATGCCAATACTAGACCCTTTTTTAGATCCCCGGCTCTGTGCGCCTCCTTTTAATTTTCTCACAGTGACAGACGGGTTCCTTATCAGACGTATCAGGAGTCGGTAGAAATGAAAAGGCCGTTCCCAGCTCATTGCTCCCACGCATCCCCACTGCCAGCGAACTCTGAAGGGTCCCACAGATATAAGAGGAGGCTTGGTAGAGGGTATCCAAGGAGCCATTAAAACAGGAGGGGGCCCTAACAAAGAGGGGGCAAAAGCTTATTTCCTTCTGGTATCTTTCACAGCTCCTTTCTGCCCAAACCCTGCGTCTCGTGTTGCTCTTCCCACTTCTTTCCACCACACGCCCCTCGCCTGTCCCACTCTGAAGGATTAAAAATCCTCACGACGAAAGCTTGCCATGCTGGAAACAGTTGCTTTTCTATTATTTGACACCGCCCCAGACTCCCTCCACTTGCCTAAGACAAAGCTCTCTGTTCGTCTTTCAGAAGCCCCCCACCCCCAATTCACAAGGGTCTGAATGAACGGCGCTCTCAATTAAAAATTTCCCATTGATGCCATCTGAATGGGACCTTGCAGGGAATTTGTCCCTCTGAATGCATCCAGGCTTTTGCAAAATCTTAAGGGGCCAAGAGATTTCACACAATATTTATACATTGCCCTTTGTATGCAATTTTCCCTCCAGTGAACCGCAACCGTTCACACATCCGCTCCCAGAGGCCTCCTTGTTAAGTCACCTTGGCCAGCCCCGTGGGCTGTTGGCAGCACCCCCAATCCGCTGCCCCCATCTCACACTGGAGCACTTTCCACCCATTCTTTCCAGGAGTGGATGATTAAAGCCCCCATCCTACCTTCTTTACTCCCGCCAAGCTTAAGTGCAAACGGCCCCCCAGTCAATGCCATGGCGAGAGGGAAGAAGGGGATTATTAAACCACACCGCTTGTTTTACATCCGTTCCCCCGGTCCTCTCCTTTTAAAAGAGGAGTGGATTAACTATGATCCCAAGTAGAGAGAGAAGATCTGAATCAAACAAGGAACTTCCACCATTTCCATTGAAGGTGAAATGTATACTAGCGCACTCCGGCCACATGACTTCTTGAAACTTGGCATCTCTGTGTGGGTATGTAGTAATAGTTCAATGCTTTGGCTCAGAGCCCACCGGTTAGAAGGAATGGAAGTGTGACAATCTGGTGAGGAACCACTGGCCAGAAAAGTCCCTCAACCAGAGAGACAAACCATATGGCCAGGTGACTTTCCTAGATTGAGAAGATGGTGTCTCCTAATGCAGCAGGACTCTTTATCTTTTGGTGTCCTTCCGACTGCAAAACCGAAAGCAATTTCATTCTCCCTATGATGTGATATTTCACAGGCCTGGCTTTGCAGAGAGTGAAGAGCCCAACCAGTGACCGCATCTAGACGAGAGGCTATCACAGGTCCTGTAGAAAAGTCCATCAAGACATTAAATGCAACAGTGGCTGTTCCGGTCTGTCTACTGTGTCTTCATGCCATGCCTCGCTATAAGCAAAACAGTGGCTCCTCAATGAGATCTGGTCCACATTTCTCGACCGTCGCTTACAACGGAGACGTTTTCTACGGTTTACTTTCATGTTACACTAGAGGTAATGTAACTCATCAGGACTCGCTAGTGCTTCCCAGCGTCTTTCAAGTCACTCAAAAGCTTGTTGTCTGACATCAAAAGGATTTCCTCAGGATCAAAAGCTTTAAAAACTGCAGCCTTCAAAGATTACGCAAATCCAGTTTGATTCTGCAAGGTATATCTATCCCGATGAACAAAAACATTTTTTCTTTTCCCTCCCCAGTGCTATTTCCTTTCCTATTAGGATGGGAAGCCTGAAGGTAGGAATTGTCCTCTGTTTGTTTATCCTTAAACCATGCTGGGACCCTTTCTAACTGAAGTGCTGGGTTATAGATACATACTGCAAATAAACTAAAATTCAGGGCAAGCTAAGGCTGATCATGCAGTTCACAGTCCTCTCCAGTGGACAATGTGATAGACAGCAGAAGTCTCCTGCAGTCACTTGTGCCCACAAAGACCCCTGGTACCTTCCACCACCGATGTTGGCAGAAGCTAAGTCCCACTTCTGTGTTGTTGAATTATGCCTGGCTGAGGATTCCATAAACACCTTGGAGCTTCATCTTTTCATTGGGGACAAAGGAAGAAGCATGTCCTAGCTGAAGAGAGGCTATTTTGCATGCCAAAGAGGTCAGGGCCAACATTTGTCGTTCCAAAATTGGACAGAAGGGTCCAACCCATCACTAAAAAAGCAGAGCTTCATGGAGCACCCCACCCAAACCTTCTTCTGGAATGCACAATTGGCCAGGTCTTGACCCCAGTTGTCATTGCAAACTCTGCCCCTTTCTCTTCTTTTTAGCACAGACAGGAAAGTCTGTCAAAAGGCGGAGCGTGTGACCCCTCCTGACCCATAGACAATGAGGTGGGTCAGTGACCCCAACATGTCTCTTTGTTGTCCAGGTCATGCAAGTCCTTCCTGGTTGGAGAAAAGATAGAGAGGCTTTCTTTTTTTGAAAGGTTTAGCTTTTGGCTCTCTTGATAAAGACAAGGCACAGTTGACAAGGCAAAGGTGCAAACAGATCTGTTTGGAGGGCTGTGCAACATCTGGAAACCACCATGGGTTGGATTTTGAGGTGGTGGGAGGAGAACTCTAAAGTTGAGAGACTCAGCTCATTAGGGCAAGATTCCACAGCTAGGTTTGAAAGAACCATCTGCAGTCTCTAAGGCCACATCTGCTATGATAACATCTTCCAACTCTATGAGTCCACAACTATTTTGCCCAGATAAAAAAAAAGGGAGTCCTGGCAACTATCTTTATACTCATATGCCCAAGTATCCCTAAGCTCACAAACATTTTTCTCTGGCTTGCAAAATGCAGTATCTTTGTTTCTTCTGCAATACTGTTCTACAAAATTGGAGGCCAATATCATCCACCCAACAAGCCTGAACCTCCTTCTTTGTATGCTTAACCCACTGGTTCTGGTCCTATCCTCTGGAACAGAGAATAAGTCCATGTCCTCTCCTGAGTGACAACTCTTCAGGTATCTGATGATGGTGATCATATCTCTGAAGGTTTTCTTTTTGTAGGCTAAACATACCCAGATCATTGACTCTTCTTCAAAGGGTTCAGCTTCCAGATATCTCACCATCTTGTCCACTTAGCTATATTTTGACTCTCCATTCCAATTTAAAAAAAAACTTGGGTCAAAGATGGATACCAACTTTTGTTTACTCCAAAGATAGTAAATTCCCACAAGATTGGGGACAATACAGAGGACAGGGTGACGGTAAGGAATAAGTGGGGGTACAGCCAAACATGGATATCAATAACTATTTCTCTCTCACACTCCCTTTTCCCTCTGGGCATCACATCTTTTTTTCTCCTTCTTTTTGCAAAGAAGAGGATACAGTGAAAGCCACAGTTGTTTTTAGTCAGTCTGTAAACTGAGTTTGTGCAGAGAGCTTTTGAAACTAGGCCCAAGAAGTAAGACAGCATTTGTACTAGGAGTTCAGAACTCAACCAAAGTTCAACTCAACTCAAACCAACCTTGGTTGATCTCAAAAAGCTAACCAGAGTCTGGAAACGCCCAAGCTCAGCAGATGGCACTCCCTAGCTGACCTTGGCTGATCTTGAAAAACTAAGGAAGAGTTGGACCTGGTCAGGACTGGGTGAATGATTACCAGGGCTGGAGGCCAGATCGGGGAGCCAAAAGCACAACCCAAAGGAAACAAGGGAGAAGGACACCTGTATCGCTGCCAAGAAAGCCACACAGACATTCTGTGAAGTCACCAGGATTCAAGTGTGACTCAAAGGAATATTTTATCTTGCTTTTACAGCTCCAGATTGAAGGGTGCCAGGTCCTAGCCAGACACAGGGATCTTAAGATCTCATTGTGTTAAAAAAGCAAGGGGGACCTTTCTGGGAACTGCCCCTCAGCTCCTCCATCTCTCTGCTTCTCCCTGGGCAGCCTCATAAGTCACTCCAGCAGCTGTGTGAAGAAATTGGGTTGGTTCCCCTCACCCCCCTGCCCTATCCTAAGCACACAATAGCTTTGGCTGTCAAAGAGGGTGAGTTTTCAGCCCCTCCCCTCTTCCTGGCTCCTCTGAGTGGTGAAAAGGTACGGTTGGGAAGGGCAGATTAAAAAAAAACCAGAATCAACAACCCTTCAGCTCTCATTATGTTCTCTACATTTCAGTTTCCAGGGAAACCAACTTGGGCACCGCATTCCTGCCTTGTCCTGCTGAGACTTTTGGCATGTTACAGTTTTCCAAGCTGCTGTTACGCTTATGTCTTCCAGATGCCTATGATGTGTGTTCCTGAGGCCAAAGGTGGGGCTGACACTTCCCAGAATAATGGCTTGATGCATTAAGTGGCTGGAGGAAGGAGGGCCGTCCCTTCGTGCCCATGTTTTTAGCACTTCCTCCAAAGGAGGACATGATCTCCATAGAGTTTGCAACACGTAACTCACATTTAGGAGGAGCCACCCGATGAAGAGGAGATCCTGCAAAAGCAACTTTACACCAGATCTGGGGTGTTTTTGGAGTGAGGAACTGCTTCGTTCTCCCATCTTCAAATCGAGCAATTCATACCATACTTTTCTTCCTGGGATCACATGAGACAGGGCTGGGTTCACCTGAAGCCATCAAAAAGCCACCAGAACAGCTAACTAGAGTTAAAACCCACCAAGCTTCTACTGTTTCACTCTCACCTCCATTTCTGAGTACCTGTCTGTTGAAAAAGCAAGTTGAACATATTGGAGAGAAGATAGTTGGTCAAGTTTCACATGTTGAACTTCTAAGACAACCTCTAAGACTTCTATTGGCCAGAAAAGCATATGGTATGAGCACATAATCAGTGGGTCTCTTTTTTCCTCCTTCTGTCCTGGAATCCCAAGGCTATTAAGATCCAGTGGATTATTAACCTGGGTGGATTATTTGCTTCTGGAAAAACAATGGCGTTCTTTGAGGTCTATGCTGAAATAGCTCCTTGAACAGCTCCTCGTCCTCTTTTATCTTCTTTTTGGTGATCCCTCAGCGGCCATTTATAGACCAGTTCTAAGGTATAATAATGCAGCTGTATGGAGCAGGTGGCATTCAGATCAAAGGGAGCATTTTGTGTCTGGGCCATCCAAGATATCCAAGAGAGGCAGTGCAATGGATTCTTTTGCACACTCACCTCCATTTTTCCTAACCCGTTCTGTGCAAGGAGAAAACTAGCCCAGTGGGAAAAGATTGTCCCCCTCTATGTGCTGATCTTCTACTTGCAAAGAGATTTCTCACTTCCAGGAATGGCATCTCCCTCCTGCACTTGGGAAGGGTTCAGCCCCATCAAGCATCTCCTACCTCTTTCTGCTAAATATTCGACCAAGTCCCATTGCATGAAGAGAAGGACACAACTTTTTTTTTTTAAGTTCTTTTGTACAGATCAGCTTTCTTGCGTTTGGGGAAGGGCTGTTGCCAAGTCACCCATCTGAAACACTTTCAAAGCCATGCAGTCATTTAGCAAGTAAAGTGAGTGCTAAATAGCTTTGTCCAGCTTTTCTCTATGCCGCCTGCCGGTCCCCCCTTTTCCCTTCTCTGGAAAACACCTTTCCAGCAGCTCTCAGACCAGATGCTCCCTTTATCACCCCTTTCTCAGCTTTTGTGGTTGTGGAAGATTTATCGCCTCTCAGTCGCCCTTGCAACAGCACGCGCTAATTTGGCCCGTAAGGGTCAAGCTGGCCTGCCCTCCACTGAATACATGTTCGTATGTCTAAGCCCTCCAGCCCAGGGGTGATGAGGCCATGTTGGCTTAAAAGCACTTCTGGTTTAATGAAGTTAAAATGTATTGAAGTTAATTTGGAGATAACCAGGGTTTTATTTGGGACAGCGCATAAACTTTTTTCCAGGTGCTTTCCCACTTTTGTGATATAGCGTCTGAAGTTGCTTGGCCTCAGCCCTCTTCATTCATCTTAATATTGTCTATTTTCTATGGTTTGGGCAAAAAAACAACAACGAGAAAGGGCTTTCCATCATCGGCTGCTTGATCCTCATTCCAGCCAAGGGTGTGGCCGGAGACCAAAATGGGTGGATTTATTCTAGGTGTTTTGAACAGATGCTTTCCTCCCCTAGCTTGAGAAAAGTTGGCTTTGTAGCTGGAGACCTCAGTAAGGCAAAGGAAATAATTTCAAGACCTCACAATTGGACTGTGAAAGTATTACAGGCCTGGGAAGTCCCAGTCGTCCACATCTGGCCTCTAGGCCAAAGATTTCCCATCTTTGATCCAGACCAGTGTTTCTCAACCTCAGCCGCTTTAAGATGCTTGGAAGTTGAGGTCCACATCTCTTAAAGTTGCTGAGGTGAAGAAACACCGACTTAGACAAATAGAACAACTCTCCTTGAATCCATCTAGGAGGATAGCATCCACGTTGTATGACTTTATTGTGCAAGAACTCAATTTTAGTGCCTATCGGAAGGGGTTGCAGACCTAAGAGACATCACACTTGTGCACTTGCTCAGCATTGCAATATTTAGACCACACAAGCACCCAGCGGAGGTGGAAAGACGGGCTTCCAGCACAACGCAAGCCAGATTAGAAGCTCAGTCTTGACAAAGTTGGCGTAAGGGGAAATCATTTTGACTGTCTGACACAAACAGGTTTGCCGGGCTGTTTGCTAAAACCCTGTGCCTGCTTAAAATCAGAGTAACTTTCCACTAAACAAGCCCAGGGGGAAAAAATGGAAATAAATATGATCATCTTGCTCTCCATCTGTGAGCATTCAGCATGTAAAGATAATGGCAAGAAGGCTGATTGAACTGGAGTGAGCCTACATCAAGTGTAGACACTCAGACACTCATTTAGGGATCTAACATAAAGTTAGGACTCTGACATACTTCTCCCTCCTATCTTCTGCCCACTCCTTCAAGGTTATTCTGAGTTTCGTCTCACCGAAAAGCAAATGGAAGAGAAAAACTGCATTTGCACAATATGGTTAAGCCAATTGTTCCTTTTAACCCCTGCCTGAAAAAACTGAGCCATATGCTAAACTAAATGGGCTGAGTTTGCACAACACAGCCAGTCACAGAAACACCTAACTGAGGTTAAGGCTAATCAAGTTCAGCATGCTCTAGAAATACCTCCGTTAGGTCTTTAAAAGGCCTGGCTAAGCATCTTGTGTGAACACAGCCAGGAAGATGAGTAGCTCACCCATGGGTGGAAGAGGTACCCAGATGGGGTGTTCAACTTGGAAGGCATTGCACAGACTGGAATCCAGGCAGAGAAATCAGACAGGACGCTGCCACGGTCAAGTTCCCATCTGTGTTTCCCCACCCCCAGCACCGCCTGTGAATGGGTAGGGGAGAGGCCGTGAATCACAAAAGGAGAGGGTCTAATTATGTTCTCATTTCTCCCCTTCCAAGATCCATCCAATAGGGGTGTGTGTCCGTGTGTGTGTGTGTGTGTGTGCGCGTGCATGGAGTTGCTCTGCTCAGGGCCCGTGGAATACATAAACTGCAATGGCAATGACATAACTTTAGCAATGGAGCTTGTCCAATTAATGGAAGGACAGAAAAAGAAGTGGGTTGGAACCCTTTATGTTAATTGAATCAGGGTTTCACAGTAATGAGGATGGAGTGGTGGGGGGAGAGACGTGATCGAGGGATTCAATCAGACATTCATGACCCCATCCCTCTTTTCTCTCTCTCTCTCGAGTTAGTTCTGGTGCAGAATTTAACCTTCTTTTCCACCAAGAAGGAAAAACCAAGCAGAGCTCTCGCTCATGGCTAGTCTGCTCTGTGAACTTAGATTTAAGGGACGCTGAAGATTATAATGATTTTTTTAAACAGAATTCCAGGTGATATTTCTAAAGCCAAGTGTGAGGCCACCATGGAAAATCCACTGGCATCAGCACATAGGTCGATCATTTCCCTGTTGATTGAGATCTTAAAACATTCATGAAAATGAAGATTGTATTACTTCAGTCAATGGGGTGGTGGTTGGGTTTGTTTGGGGGTTGTTTTTTTTTTTTTTGGTGAGCAGAAAAATCAAAATTAAGTTGTGGAAGGTGGATTGTAATTCCTAACGGGTTGCCTACAGCCTACAGTGGCCATTCTGGGAGACCACTACAATGCAGTCCCACAGATATCAATTCTTAAATAAGCTTTAAAATTAGCCAAGGGGGCCTTCAGTGTTAGCTGCCTTCAACCTGCCATGTCTACTTTTGCTACTAGAGTAAGGTTTTTGCTCCAGTCTGGTTTCAGAAATAGAGAAAACAGTGGGGGAATGGTGGTGGTGGTGGTGGGGGGGCGGTTTGAGAGAAGGGAGAGGTGTTTCCACGATGTATAAAGTTCAGAAGTGAAAGAAACACTTGCATTTTACTTAGTTTAATTTCAGCCTGCCCTCTTCCACGTCACAGTTCACCAGCAAGAAAACTGGAGTCCCTTTTCCTGCTATGACAAGGCCTGGCTCTTACATTAGGCAGGCAGGATGGATAATCATCCCCCCTCTAACAATCTGCATTGGGTTCGCCCATCATGCTAAATCACAGCGTGGTTTGCTGTGTCTTTGCGTGTTTTAAAACCTGCTTCACAGCCTAGTGTCATACATAAACTTGGCCATTACAGTTCGGTCATGGTTTAATGCATATCATAGCTTCGCATGGTGTATAAAGCCAGGCTTTAATATTAATTCCAGCTTCGACACGGTCTACCTTCCTATATTAGCCACCAGGGGGCAGGACAACATTAATTTATCTGTAAATTCGTGTAAGCCACATAATTTGCTTTACACCCCCTTTTATAGTTCAGATATTTTTGATATTTGAAATGCCACATATCTGTCTCCTCAACAGCCTGTAGCCAAAATGCCTATTTTGCGTTTGTGTTAGCCTGTTGTGAGAACCCCCCCCTCCCCTTGTATCCCCTCCCTGTGTAAATCAAGGAAATTGTTTCATTCAGTAGCTAAATGATTTCTGAACAAGCCATCTTCGGTGGTGGTCATGGAGCTTCAGAAGTTCAGCTGATGATCAGTTTGGTTCTGGCTCCAAAGGAAATTCTGCAAAAAGAATTTGTGACGTTTCCTTGAGAGCTGGGAGGCATCGTCCCACTGATGGGAATTCCCACCTCCTCCTGGTTCCTGCCACCCAGGATTTTCCCCTTCCTGTCTAAAGGCAAGGCGCCTTGGTGCTCTCCTTCCACGGTTCCACCATGTTTTCTTCCTTACTACAGAAAGTCCTGCAACTTCAGAAGAATGGTGCCCCTGGGAGGAAGGAGTGAGAGTAGATGGGCCAAACATTTGAGCCCTCTTTCTCTCCATACCCAGTGGCACGTGGTACAACGTATGTGGGTCAGACTCCTTCCTTTTGCAGAGATGCTGTTCATCAGGGAGGGTGCAAAATCCCCACCTACTCTTTCTTCCACTCCTCCCACATTTACTTCTAGCTTTCCAAATCTCTTTCTCCTGCCTGCTCCGTTGAAGGGTCAGCCCTGACGGACACTGCCAATACAACCAGAGGGATGCCTCCAAGTGACCCATAAAGTTATTTTTATTTGGAGGTACTGTGTCCTCCCTTTCTCTGAATATCGAGTGGGCACCCCTGAAGAAAAACACCTATCTGTATCATAGTATTAAAATGCAACCCTTCTTCCATTCCACATGCAAGGATCCCCCCGAGTCTCCACTCCTCCCCACTACCCCCAGAAAGCTTTAGGTTCAGACCCAAGTTTGGCATTCAGAGCCAAAACAGCACCACACATGCCTGAAGAAAGCTATGAAGAAGCTTGGAGGAATCCCAAAGTGTGCAGCAGTATAAAAAATATTTACCAAAGCACAAACACCCACATAAGCAGGGGGGAAGAGGGGAGCAAAATGGCAAAGGGAGATTCAGGGGGCTCAGTACACCCAGGACAGGGATAGACTTGGGAAAGGGCATTGAAAATGGGGAAGGAGGCTGGAGCTCTTGACAGGGAGCACTCCATACTCCTATAATATTCCGGTGCAAGACTTTGCTCATCATAAAAATAGTCTCTCTGCCTCTTTAACAGTCAGTTCCACACATTCTGTCCCAGTCCTGCAGGACGAAAAGAGACTAAATCAGAGAACAAACTTCATTTGAAAATTACACCATTTTCTCTCGTCTCTTCACAAGACCGTACAAGGCAACAGGTCCCTTCCAGCAATAGACATATAGACCTCTTCTGCACATACATGTTAGGACACGTGTTTGGCTGATGATTTAGAAAACATACATGTTGTTAGGACAGGTTATTTAGAAAGCAGCAGGGAGGGGGCAGGGAAAGACGCTGGAAAGGTTGTATTCAAGCATGTTGGCAGAAGCAAAATCGTACTGGGACCGCAGCTGCCCGCTTGGCATCACACCACCAGCTCTGGGTGTGCTGGGAGCTGTAAAACCCATTTTGGGGTTGAGCTCCTAGTGCTTCTTTCACCAGACTCTGGAGAACAGGAGTGAGAAAAGCGTCTGTAGAATGGGAGTCATTCTTTGGAAGGGGGAGGTTAAAGCCGAGCGGTGGGTAGGTGGGAGGACCCGCGTAGTTTTTATTTGGAATAAAATTCTGAATAGTTTATTTGGGGCAAATGAGCATCGAATGGCTGAAATCCTAAAAATACGCTTAATGAGAAGGAAGTGTCAGGTCTGACTCGGAGTAAGCCAATGTAAACCCCATGAAGTGTTTGTTTATTGAATTAATCAACATGCATGGCTGAATTGTAAGAATACACATCCATTCCCCTATTTCCTGGCCCCGTTTCTACTGGCACGGATGTTGCAAGCCTCTGACTTCAAGTTACCATTTCTGACCTCCCAGTTGTTATTATCCTGTTGTCCGGAAGTGAACTCCTTGCATCCTGAGAAATCAAAGGAGCGAATTGACCATAAAGATGAGAGCCAAGAAAGTTTGGTTTGAATTGTTTAGGGTTACTTCAGACTGTGTTTATTTAACCTTATGTGGCTGAACGGTTAGTCTTTATTTTAAAAATGGACACACTGTTCATTCCCAGGAAAGGTCTCAGCAACTTAGGAATATTTACTGAAAATAAAAATGGTTAAGACTCAGCTTTAAAGAATATCCCAAATCTCTGAAAGGCTGCTTCAGGAATTTTAAGGGAAGAGATACAGGACTTCAAGGGAAGAAGCCCAGAGATACAGCTTTGGGATACTGGCGGTCCCAGTTCAACCCTTGGCACCTCCAAGCTGGGAAAGATAATTCTGGGAAGAGTTCCCCACGGTCTGATCAAGCTGACTATGCAAGAGAGAGGGTTGGTTGCCCCAATGGCAGCTTCTGTTAGTTAGACGTAAGCCACCTCTGGTTCTGTGTGATGGCCAACATCGATTGAATCTGAAGGAGAAGACCTTCAAGAATAGGTCAACATCTCTGGAAAGCAGCTAATTTCCTACTCCAGCCCTTCCCGTGCAATGCTCCAAGAACTTCCTGGGGAGAGTTGGAAAACACCAAGCCTGGGAACTGACTTGGATTCCCTAGAGTAACCTCAGAGGTTTCCAGCTGATACTGCTTCAAAGCGAGCTAAGACACCATCTCTGCACCAGCAGGAGCTGCCAGGTCAAACATCCAAACCTGGATCGTTCTTCTCTGCCTTCCCTGCTCAGCTCCAGTTTCACCTTACCTTGGTTCCTGTCATCCAGGTGATATTTTTTTCCTTGCAAGAGAGGCCAGCCAGGCAACATCAGTGTGCAAGGAAAACATGAGAGCAGGAAACCAACAGCAGCAGGCCACCTATGTTTTTAACATTTATTCCACACTATTGATCTCCGTGGCATTTCTCATAGCAACCAAAGTAAACATAATGCAGATTCAGAAACAGAGCGCTACTAATTTATGTAAGATCTTTCATCTCGTCTTATCCTGAGCTTCAGCAACACAATCCTGGGATTTTTCCTCCCAGAGCATCTCTGCTAGGGGTCCTGCAGCCCAGCATTAGGCAATCTTGTGAAGCAATCCTCCTCCATTTTTTTCTGAAGTACCCAGTTCAGTATAAAAGGCAAGGAGGTGCATCTACTCAAATTTTCTTTTGGGTTTCTTCATAGCCCTATAAAGTTAATGAAGTTTGCAATGTTCTATCTCCAAAGAAGGATTAGAATGATAATTGGATTACAGTACCTTACAGAAGCTCTGTTTATAGCATTTTTTTTAGGATCAGCCCTTTTAGGGTGACCCTCTGTCCTAATTCTTAGTTTACACAGGATTTTTTCCTTTCTCCCCAAAGGGAGCACATTTTTGGGGGTGGGGGTGGTGATGGGGACCGTCTTTTTCTTTTTAAAGCTTTTGCAGTACAACTGTAGAGTACAGTCCTGCACCCAGAAAAGATTTCTCTCACCTGTCCCCAAAGTGAATTGGGTACATATCAGACTTGTACATCTGGTCTCAAATGTTGTAGCCCCCAAATTATGAATACAGAAAACCAGTCCACAGAGATGTTCTGTGATGCATGAGACCCAAATCTCTCTTCTATTCCGACACCGGTGTCTACCCTGCTACAAAACCTTTCCTCTTTAATGCTATTTAAATAGACTAGGATATTTTCTCTCATTTTCTCCCCCAACTGTGGGATGTTGTCTCCAAAAAGACTCAGCTGGTGCCGTCTAATCATCTCTTCTGCATCAGTCTGAAAGCTTCATATTGACCTAGGCCTCTTAAAGGAAACGTCGTCTTTATGGTTTAGTCTTTTCTTCTTCTGCTGCTTAATGGATTGCTGCACTGGGAGGCAATCCCACTTAACTAGGAGTTGCAATGTCTTGGAAAACTCTTTAGAAAATAAGACTTCTGTGTTAAAATGCGTTGGGGAAACAGAATTCAGTACCTGCCCCCTCTCGCCGCATGCAGAAACCGGTACACAAAGGAAGATAATGAGCTAGTGTTGTTGGAGGAAGGGAAACGGGTTAACAAGAGTGCAAAAGACGACCAAAGTGAATCCTGGTCGCCAGGATTCCTGCCACCCTTGCCCCAAATTTCCCCTTCTGTGCTGTGCAAATGGGGCCACAATATCACGGGTGCAGTTTTAGCTGGCAGACACTATTGATGCTGCTGCAGCCGATGAAAATCTAGATGCCCAAAGAATGCTTCGAGCCAAATCAACCTCCTTGTGGGCTGTTGATTAACTCAGTGGAGCCAGCGACCAAGCAATAAACCTTCCCAGCCTAGGACAAAAGCCAGAAAGTATTCTTGGGATTGGCTAAAACCACCTTACATGTTCGTGGGAGTGAGTGAGGGGAGGACTAGGTCTAGCGAGAAGATATGCTAGTTTTAGGGACTTTTTTTCCTCTTTTCCTTCTTCCAGAGCAGCCAACAGACCAGAAAGAAGAGTCTGGTTTTGAACAGCAGCTCAAGATGCAGATATGGGCCTTCCAAGGGAGCTTGGGGGGGCTCTGCCCCATTGCTGCCAATCCAGACACAGTCATGGGAGCCTCTGGTTACCCTTCTCCGAACTTGGCAAAACTTCCCAAAAGGAAACCTTCGTAACACCCAGTTAAAGCTGTCCTTTTATGGACATTTAGGAGGACTGAACTTTAGAGCCGGAAAGGATGTTATCCAACCCTCGTTGATCCACGATCTGCAGGGTAGGGTATCTCCTTCTTATAAAGAAGATGGACCGAGAGCCAGGCTTGTACTGTACAGCAGAATCAGAAAAATGTTGAAATTTACACTCAGTCCTGGTAGCTCCATATCCTTAGGGAAGGGGCTTTCTCTTAGCCTCACAGGGTAGCATAGGGAAAACTCAAATTAGGACAGGATGCCTACCTCCACTGACTTTGCTCCCAGACCGTGGTGGAACAGAAATGTAAGTTTTAAAAAAAACCAGTAAGATAAACAAGTACTAAGATTTGGATTATTTACTTATGGATAGGGCCCCAGAGATTATTTTATTTTCCTCTCGATCGTGTTCATGCAGACTCAATCCGAACAGACCCAAAGCAGTTTACAGCTTGCTGTTAGGGATTCAAGACTAAAGACTGGGGAGAAACGTTCCCTCGAGGGCCGTTTTCCAAAGAGAGCAATTACCTACCAGGCCAATGGCTTGGAGACTTCACTGGGGCCAGGCTGGTCCAACATCTGGAAGCAGGCTATTGTGTAAAAATGTTGCTGCTTCAGCATCCAACTCACCCCCATCCCCTTCTCCACATACCCCTTGCAGGAAACAGGAGCCAGGCAGCCTGCTGAGTAACCAAGCCCCCAGCCTCCAAGCCCGTTAATTAAAAAAAAAAAATACCCCAAATTTGCAGTTGCCTGAAGAGGTTCTCAGGGAACAGAGAAAGGAGGAGGGGAGGGGAGGACCCAGGCGACGGGCAAGAGCACCGTGTCTCATCTGAAGATTGAAATACGCCAGGCAGGTCCAAGGAAGGTATTTGGGCCATTATCTCCAGCAAAGGAGACCCCCACCAGCTCTTGGCTGCTGTTCCCCCCCCCCCTCAACTAATTACATTCCCCTGAAGAGCCAGGGTAGCATGGAGGACCAAAAATCAAAGAAACTTCATTTAGAAAGAAGGTCGGTAGCATTTTCTAATTGCTGCTCATGTGTCAAACTTTGAACAAGGGACGCGATATTTATAAGGTCCCCTGCTTGCTCCCACGTTCTCCCCCCCCCCATAGGAGCCCATCACAATGGATCTGGAACAGCAGCTTCCAAATCTGATCCCTTTGCAATATGGTACCTATTTTATTTATTACAGGGCTTTTATGTCGCTTCAGTTTTTTAAGAAAAAAAATCTAATTAATGGAAAGAATTGAATCATGGCAACAGAAAGATTAGCTTTAGACACATTCCCCCCACCACCACTCTGCCCCAGGAACAGACAAATCCATCTTTATCAGCTACTAGCTATATTGCCTCATTTAACCTCCATGTTTAGGAACAGTATATCTGAACAGCAGCTGCTTTAAAGCACACAGCTGGCTAATGTTTAAATACGATGGTGTTCTTGCCTCGTTTTCCAGAGGACTGGACGCATTTTCCATCTGAAGATCTGTCTGGTGTTATTGATGGCTATTATTTAAAAAAAAAAGATAAGGGGAAAAGTTTGCACGTTGCTTCTAACCAGTTATCTGCATCTGGACAGCAGACCGAACAGACAGGCCCCCCAATTTTCTACATGATGATGAGATGTGTTTCATCCATGTTCATATTATTTATGTATTTTCACCTGAGCATGAAAGCATCAAAATAACGTCCCTATTGGAGAACGTATTTTCCTTAATAAATCATGAGAACTAAGAATAAATTTCAACTCCCATGCAAAGGCAGCTCAGAATAGGAAGCAATCTGAGAGGCTACCACAGGGTTCACACATTGCACTAAGCTTGGGTTTGTTTTAACCATCATTTCTTGAATAAGCCCCAGCAGGGCAGATTCACACAACCAGTATGCCCAAGCTCAGCAAACTGCATGATGACTTAGACCAACAGAGATCCCTTCTTCTGCCAGATGGCTACCCAGTTATGGTTTCTCACGAAAGTCCAAATGGCACGTTTGTTTCTCCGGCTCTCCTGCCACGGACTGGGCATCGCCAAAAGGTTCATTCGGAGACCCTCATCACAATTCCCCTGCCTCTCCAACTGGATCGGAGCCCGTCTGCGACCCCCTGAAACTGCAGGGAGATACGTGTGACGTGGGGAACCTGGGGGGACCAAGCCCCCAAGATTAGCCGGCGTGGCTGATTTAAAGGCTCTGGGCTCCAAACCGTAAAGAAAGAAGGAAGAACATCTTGTCCCAGCCTAGCAAAACTAATAGGTGGAAATAGAGCAAGGGAAACTGATCGATCAATTGCAGGCTGTGTCCTTCCCAGATGTCGCACGGTGCTACAAAGCCAAGGAAACGAAACCACAATAAAATGGAAACAGCTTCAACTGGAGAAACTGGTTCTGGGGAAGACCCTTGCCCGCCCCGCCCTCAAAATCCATCTGTATGGGGAAAACCTCGATGACCATATTTCGAAGCAGCTTCAGATTCCTGCACAGTCCACGAACGGCACTTTTGCTCAACCCCACGAGGCCGATTCTGAGATGGCCTTTCTCACCACCCCACTTCCCTACGGGGTCCACCGTCTTCTTTTCATCCGACAAGTTCTTATTCCTGGGTTAATTCCGACACTTTCCAACCCGTGCCCCAAAGAATTTCTCCACTCGCTTCCAACTCACGTCCTCGTGACCCTTTGGCAGGGCCATGCTCATTGGAGACGGGGAGGGGGGCCCATAGGGTGCCAATAAAAGCCGCTGCTGGGGAAGTTTTAATATCAAACGTAATGAACAGGGTCACATGTGGATTTGTGGGAAGTTCACTCTGCGGAGGGATTTGCAAAGTTGCCTTAAATTTAGGGCTCGCGCTCTATTTCTGCTTCTCTGATTGGCGCTGATGTCCTGAAGCTTATCTGCAGTACGTGGAGAGGGGAGGCAGATGCTCTTCTCACACCTGTGGACCTTCTGACATGTGCATGTGCTAAAGGTGTCTGGGTCCACCACACTAGGAGCCAGGCGTCTTCCATAACTCGACGCCAGCTCTTGAAAGGCGAACAAAGAGGTGAAGAGGGATGATGAAGAGATAGAGAAACAGGTAGAGGGACGTGAGATAGAAAGTGTCCGATTAAAATGCTCGGGCAATAAAGAGAAGCCAACTGCAATTTAGGGCAGGTTGACTCCAGCCCGACCTCTCTTTGCCCCGACCATGGTTGTCACTCATACATCACAGATCAAGGACAACCTGCAGGTTGTTTTAAACCAGGCCCCACAGGTGGTCTGGGCTAATGAGAAAAAATCTGAGCATTCCTCAAATTTCCCATCTATTCAAGAAGGAAGAGCACAGAAAGCGAAATGGAAAAAGTTGGCTTCTTCTCTTATCTGGTGTGAACTGGACTGGAAGGATTTCTCCAAAGTCTTGCCGGTACATTTCCTTTGTCTCACGTGTTTATTTATGTAAACTCTGCCCAGAGGAAGATTTGGTATGGTAATATTTAAAAGAAAAACAGAGAAGACCCAATAAGATTAAAACCACTCCAAACCACCGGCGAATTAAACACAATGAAAAGAGCAACAGTGGTTTGCACGGGCAGTTTTACACAAGGAAGCTGCAATCGTGGCAGCTAAGCTTCTTTAAAAGTTGAGAGATTTTAAAAAAATCTGTATTGTATCTCTGTATTGTATGATTATACTTTGTTTAGGGTCAGAGATTTTAAAAAAGCTCCGGAACCATCGATTTAGAGAAAGCTTTGATAAATGTGTTAAATGGGGAGACTCGGGTTCGAGTGCAGCCATGGGAGTTCCCTGGGGGGTCTTCAGCGTGGCCCACCTCGAAGGGCTGTTTTGGAGGTAAAATGAAGGGAGATATCCATGTGTGCTGCTTTGGGTTGTAGGAGAAAAGGCAATGCGTATGTCTAAGGAATAGCAGACATCATGGATCTGAACTATACGAACTGAAGGGAACCCCAAAATCAGACCCAGCCTACTTCCAAATATCAGGTGCTTGGAATGAAGGGCAGGGAAAAGCCTTGTGCCTCGCTTAGAAGCTTCTGGGTATTTTTGGCCATTGCTGGATCTGTGATTAAAGCATGTTTTTGCAAGGCCATCTTGAAGAAGGTTATTTTCAGATGCAGCTTTTGATAGCCACCCATCCTTCCCTTTCTGAAGTCAGTCTTCGTTCCGTCAGTGGAGAAGGGAATACTGCCTTGAGCTCCTGAATGAAAGGTGGGGTTGAAATTTAAGGAAGAAATAAATACCCCGGAGCTGGGAACGATTCCTTCTACAACCGAGAAGCAGATTTCTTCAGAACAGAGATTGCCCACCTTCACCAAGAAATAGAAGAAGTGGGATTCAGGACTCAGACTCAGAAGAGTCAGGATTTTATTTATTTGTTGCCAAAAGGCAACATCTGGGGGTAGATGGGTGGCAGCCTTGCCAAGCCAAGCCAAGCCAAGCCAAGCCAAGCCAAGCCAAGCCAAGCCAAGAAAAATATGTCTGGAAAATCAGGCAGGTTTCTTTATTTCATTTATTTAACTTATGGGCTCTTTATCAAATCACATAAGACGGATTTGCACATTCTTGCCAGGGATTCGCTGAAAACACGACAGACGTTTTGCGCCACCGCTGCACACCTCTCCACAGGCTAGGAGAATAGATTTCACAAACTCTTGATCTTTCTCCTCTTCTGGAGTTCTCAGGGCCCAGAAAAAGCGGATCTATATTCTGCCTCTGTGGAAAACTTTTCGCAGGGCCCATTTTGAAAAGATAAGTCCTGGGGGACAGAGGTCTGGTTTTGGCTGCCCCTCGGCAGACCATCCCGTGCCTTCCAAACGGGAGAACCGGGGAATTGCTGCTGAATTCCCCACAAATGGAGAGAACAAAAACCCGCAGGCTGCGAAAAGTAGGAAGGACGGATGAGGGAGGGAAATTATGATGGTTTATCCTTGGCCCATTCCACAAACTACAAGCCAGGACCCCTGCAAATTCCTCTTCCCCCCCTCTTTTTTCTTTCCCCGCTTAGACAAATCCTCTTCTTCTTTCCTTATGCGGGTGGGTTTTTTCTTTCTTCCCTTCTTTCCCTCCCTGAGATTTTAATTATGTCCTTCTATTTCCATGCACAGAGCTGTCATTTTCTGGCAGGCTTGATGTAATTATATTGAGCAGAGAATCGCCGGCTTTCCCAAGACTTCAGAGGCCCTTCTCTGGTTGTGGGTCTTCCCCCGCCTCCAAATCAGTCTTTCTTCCAGGTATGTGCTCAGATAACAGATGGTCAAGGGGCCATTCACTCTCTCTAATGAGCTGGCTCCTTAGTGAGTAACAAAAGGGAGATGTCTTCTTGTAGAAAAAGAAGTAGATTCTTAATTAACTCTTCTCACTGGCTGTGCTTCAGCCAACAGGCAGATGGGTCTGGAAACCCTCATCACCATCAGAAGCAGCAGCTCGGTGTGCCTGAACCCACCTTGGCCACGTTGCAAAAATTTCCTCGTCTACATTTTTTTACCACTCTAGTGGGAAATCCATCTGTTCCCCTGTGTTTTCAGATCAAGGCCTGTTCATACAACCAAGCTAGCTAGAAAACACATATGGCGACTGGTCAATTTCAACTGGGGTCTGAGTTTATGGATGTATTGGGGTTGAACCAGGCCATGGAAATCCAGCCCATCGGGTTGGCTTACGACTAAACGTATTCTGCTAATCCAGAAAATGTGTGAATTCCATTAAGTGTGTCCTGGGCATGCAGACAAACACCGCTGAATTAACTTCCTTTCGGGTTAATTCCGCAATTATGAACTGCTCATCCTATTGTCTGGTTTTTATAGCAAGCATATCTTTTTCTTGTGCTCCGATATGGAAACAGGAAAACTCTGGGAGTGTTCTTATAGCTGCCTTTCCCCAAATGCAAAGCCCTGGATTTACAATCTGGTTTTTTTAATGGTTATTATTAGAAAAACACAGTGGACTCCACAGCTGAGCATATAAAATAGCTCTTACAAACTCAGCTTGTAAGGCTTCCCTCAGGCCTCCAGTTAGCCATTGTGAGAATAGGATGATAGGTTGATCTGATCCCGCAAACGGATAATGGCTTAGAAACTGGGCTATGCGTGGCTGAAGTTCACAGACGGATTGGAAATACTGTAACTGGCCAGGTCGAAACGGATCGTAGAATTTCAGTGTCTAAGGAAGCTAGGTGACATTTCCTACTTAAGCATCTCCCCACGTTTTCCATGATGCAGAGGAAGGAGAAGGAGACAGACCACAATTTTCTGCAATCCCAAGGTTCTTGTGATGAGACGGACGATGAGGCCACAGGGAAGCGGGCCGATACTTGGGAAAAGAAGGATCAGAAACAGAAAAGGGATGAAGTGTTGGATGTTCACCACACTACTTTAACAGTTCATTAGAAGATGGGATCAAGGGATCCTCTCTTCAGCTATTTAATTCTTCCCAGACCAGTGCCTGACCGTGATTCTTAGTGTCCCAAGCCAAACCACAGTATCCCAGAGTGGAAAGATCAGCCCCTGCTCAGTAGTGTCCACTACAGCTTCTCTGACAAGCCCATCTCTCCTTTATTTGAAGACCTCTAGTGAAGCAGAACCCACCCCTTCATAGGGCAGCTGCTTCGCTGGCTGACCGCTCCCACCACGTAAAGTGGAACTTCATCTCAGATCCTCAGGCTGGGCCTTCCCAGTGCTCTTACGGGCAATCTTATTCCATCCATTTTGTTCTCGCCTCCGCAGCACCGTGGCTCCGTTTGCTCCGAAGGCAGCCGCTCTGCCTTTCTGATCTCCAGGGCACATTTTCCCTGCCCGTACCTTTGCATTAAAGCCGGGAGCGTATTTCACTTTCTCCTCCACCCCACTCCCAGAGAGATTTAGCAGCTGAGTTATGGAAAGGGAAGAATTATCTACCTGCAGAAAAGTCGGCCTGCTATATTTCAGGGCTCTCTGGAGAAAGGACCATAACTCAACGAGAGAGCCCTTGCTTTGCATGCAAACTCAGACCCTGGCATCTTCTGTGTGAAAGGGTTAAGTTAAGTTAAGTAACTTCCAACTGACTAGCTGTATAGGCTGTGGATGATAAGAACTGGAGAATCAGCCCTCTAATGAACTCCAATGGTACTACCTGCTATTGAGAATTATGAATGTTAGGGTCAGAAGGGTCCAATCCCCTTACCTGGGGCTGGAATCCACCATCACAGCATCCCCCATATATGGTCATCCGGACCTACAGCAGAAGGACGCCCACCATGTCCCAAGTCAAACTAGGAACTTTTTCCTGACCATCAAATCATACAATCACAGCACGGATGGGTTGGAAGCAACCTTGAAGGCCATCTAGTCCAACCCCCTGCCAGGGCAGGAACCCCCTATTGCGACACCCCTGACAGACGGCCCTCCGTAGACGATGCCGTCAAATTCTGCCTACGGATCGGACTCAAGAAATCAAGCTTTACGAAGCACATGAAGGTTTTGAGCTGGCGAATCATCCGTTTCTGAATCAGGAACCAACTAGGGTGAAATAATGTTGCCTGTCACTGCGGCCTGCATCGAAGAGCCTCGTCTTCGGAGGGAGGACAAATAGTGTAGGAAGTGTAAGAGGAGGCCAAATGTTAAAGAATACAAAAAGCTGTCCTAAAACAAAGCCTGTTTCCCACATGCTCGCTTTCATTAGCAGTTACACGTCACCACACTCTCAGATATTTGAGTCCTTGCAACCCAATCCGTATAATTGACCTCACGCTCCTAACCCACTTAGCTGATCCACAAATTAACCCACTTTCCGTGTCTGCAGAATGCACTGAACCAGAATGCACCTGACAGGTGGGCTTCTCACCGAAGAGACAGCCACAACCTAATAAAACCCACCAAGACTGAGACGAAGCAAGCTTAACTTCGGGAATGCGCAAAACAGAAATCACCCAAGAGGGTCAGGTAGGAAGTGTACCTAGATCTAGTTCTAGTTATCGGGATCTGGGGGGAGCCGGTGTTGTGTTTAGGAGGCTGGACTGGTGCCTTGGAGGCCTAGATTCAAGTTCATGGTCCACCACAGAAGCTCCCTGGGTGACTTTGAGCCAGTCAGCCTCTCTCTCACCCTAGGCTACCTCACAGGGCTGTTGTCGGGGAAAATGGGAGGAGGGAACTCTAGGCACCCCACCTTAAGCTCCTGAATTAAGGGCAGGATATAAATCTAACAGATAAATAAGTAATAACCTGGGAAGTATGTCATTCACATAACACAAGTGGGAGCGGGCAGGGCACCAGTCCAGCCTCCTAAACCCAGCCAAGCTTATTTTCGGCAGTAGATGCAGATAAAAATTTGGAAGGTTAAACATCCATGTCATGAGATGGGGTCCTTATTTATTGTCTGCTACGGGATGCAGACCAAACCACAGTTCAGGATTTGAGAGAACCAACCCATCTGAAAGATAGCAGACGTGGGACTGAGCGGCACAAGGAGGGAAGGACGGAAACTTAGGTCTCTGTTGGCATCCTGGCAACTTTGCGAGGTATCAGGGAGGAGCCATCGATATGCCCCCCAGCCTGTTCACCCCCCTGATGAAGAACGGCTATGGGCAGGATAAGTGCCAAATATTTGCCTATTAAATAATTGTTCCCAGATCCAAGGCCACCCCAAATTCTCCCATGAATGCTCTTGGGCACCCATTTTTGGGTTTGCCCTTAAGACTACTGCATGCCTTGAACTCTGATATGATTTGCCTGGCTTTGATCTGGCTTGAGGGCTCCTTCATTCTCCCTTAAGAGTAACTGTTTTTAATAATAATAATAATAATAATAATAATAATAATAATAATACAGTGGTACCTCTACTTACGAATGCCCCTACTTACAAAATTTTCAAGATACGATCAGCTCCAGCCCCAAAAATTTACCTCTACTTACAAACTCGCCTCGACTTATGAGCCATTTTCCGCCCATGCCACGTGGTCCACAGCCATTTTTCTGCCCATGCCATGTGGTCTGTGGCCATTTCCCGCATGCTACGTGGTCCGTGGCCATTTTCCCGCCGCTCCACGTGGTCTGTGGCTGGTTTCCACCTGCGCCACGTGGTCTGCGGCCATTTTTGCCGCGCGTGCCACGTGGTCCGTGGCCATCCCCCTGTGTGCGCGTGCCACGTGGTCCGTGCCATCCCTGTGTGCGCGTGCCATTTCCCCTGCGCCACGTGGTCCGTGGCCGTTTCCCACGCCGTGCCACGTGGTCCGTGCCCCCGTCCGTTTTCCGCCTGTTCCACGTGGTCCATGGCCATTTTCCACCCGTGCCACGTGGTCCGTGGCCGTTTTTCTGCCCCTGACGTGTGGGCCACGGACGCCGGAACGGATTAACGGTAATTACATTGAAACTTATGGGAAAATTTACTTCGACTTGCGACCAACTCGACTTGCGATCAGAGTCACGGAACGGATTAAGGTCGTAAGTAGAGGTACCACTGTAATAATAATAATAATAATAATAATAATAATAATAATATCATCCAAAAGGCATTGACTTCTGTTTTGAACACCAGATATTGTCAGCACTTGTTAGAAGCGGCCGATTGCTCGGATTACGCCATCTTCGAACAATGCGGCCTGAACCAGAACAGCTTCAGAGGATGAGGTGGGAGGGAGAAAGGGGGGAATTCGCACACTACTCTGGTTTCCTCTTTGACTGATGTTAAGGGAGGTGTGTCGGATCTCGTCAGCATGTTAATCTTTTGCCCAGCTTTTGCCCAGGCTTGAATACAACACAAAAGGTAACCAGATTCTCCTTCGTCGCTGACCGGGCTTGTTCCTGCTTCTGTGAAAGCCACCGAAGAATGTGGTTGACTTAATGTATTTCCATCCTGAGTCGCTGCTGCTGAATGGAAGCCAAGAGAGATCTCGTTGCAGGGATAGCAGAAGCGCGGTCTCCTTGTGGGGACCACATCAGGGCAGAATTGTTCACAGAATCATTAGCAGCATCCTTATAAAGAATGTGTCAAAGAGTGTTGGCGCTCCCTTTCTCTTTCTCTTTCCTCTTCCCTCCCCATCCAGTATTCCTTGCATGCTGGACACCCTCCAGCAGTCAGTACTGAAATCAAATTCAGCTGTAGGGTGACAGGAGAATCACAAAGAACCTGGCACTCAAATTTCGGTGTCTTCACCGTTGTTTCACTAACACAGGTCTTTACACTTTTCTTTCTCATTCAAGACAAAGTAAAACTTCTGACTCTTGGACCCACGCAGGAGTTCCTTGTTAACTTTCCATACCACATCCAACTTCTGCGGGCAATTTGGGGAGGGGGAAGAAAGCCCATTTTGCCCCAGGTAGCAGCAACTCCAATCAATTGTGGTAGACCCAAGAGAGTTGTCTCTTTCCACTAAGAAAACCGACGGGAAAAGAAATAGTGAGAACCTTCTCTTTATTCCCTCTCTTACAACTTTAAAGCTCCATGGAATCCCTAAAACCTGACTTATTTAAGTCAATACAGCTGCAGTCCTACGAACTTGGAAGCCTGGCTTTCTTGGAAGCAAACAACAGCAAATTCAGTTGAGCTTATTTAATGCGGTGGAGGAAAAGAAGGGGAAAGCGTGGGACCAAGATTTTAGACTCAGATGGATTCTACTCTTTAAAGTCTTTTGGGGTTGCTGTTATTTCAGGCATCAATGCCCCAAACAGAGAGAAACAGCTTCTCCCCCCCCCCCCCCGTCTCTCCATTCATCTGTATCAATTTTGCAAAATGATTGTTAGCCTAACCAAGAACTCCTGGGGCCAATTGCTGCCCACTGAGAGAAAGGGGGAAAGGAAGAGAAACATATATTGTCCTAGCATTCAAAGTACTAAAAAAAAGCCGTGCGATGGCAGAGAGGAAAAGGGCTTGGAAAGGGAAGAGCTCGCCGAGGGAAGAATGTCAGAGGTTACCCAACACAGAATGCTCACCCTTTTACTTTTGTGGGGTAGGAAAGCCCCATTGGGAAGTGCTCAAAAGGATGCAGTTACAGACTTCATCCTTGGCGGCCATCATTCTTCATGGAAAAGTTCTTATTTCTGCTGCTGGGGCTCAGCAAAGTGGTACCTTGGTACTTGCCAGCGCCCCAACCCTTCAGAAAAGTCAACACCAAAAATAATAGCAATAGAGGAACTTGATTGAATGGAAAAAGACTTGACTGAGTTGGAAAAGCTTCACAACACAACCTTTGGAGCATTTCCTGGGCCTTGTTTATAAACTGTGGGTGAGAGATGACTCAGAAACCAAGCAAGAAGACCAAAAAACTCAAACCTTGCCAACCCACTAACATCGCTCTACAAATGCCTTCCAAAGGAAAAACTTTCTCCCAGTATCGTCAATTCCTCTCTGAATCTCTAGAGTTAAAGGAGTTGGAGCAACTTACTCGGCAGTGTCCCCAAAAGGGGACAGAGATGACGACGTAGGTTAAAAATTCAGGCTCCTGAATTGGAGCCAGGCTTAAATTTAGGCCGAAAGAAAAGAACGAGACAAGAGTCATTTTCTTTTCCCAACAAACCATCCAAAGGTTTGATCTCATTAAGGTTGTAAACAAGATGGACTTCTACAGCATATTGAGTTTAGGAACCAAATTAAATGTTCCAGCGATTTACAGGATTTGACGGAGGTCTTTCCCCCAGAATCCCATCCAACCTCCGGACGACTGAATGCTTCGCCTGAAAGAGAGGTGGTGTCCCACTGTTTGTCCCAGTGACCCATTTGAGAGGAAGCGTGGGTCTTTTTCAAGAGTTCATTCGATACAGCTTTTACAAAAGATTTTCAACTGGGGATGAAAAAGTTTTGAAAAACCCTACCAAGAGAGAGAGAGAGAGAGAAAGAAAGAGAGGGGGGGGGTTGCAAAGGGGAGTGGGGAGGAAAAATGCAGTCTTTTAAAAAGAGAATAAATGTTGCTGTGTCTGGGTTGAGCTAATCTGATTAGGCCAGCCTCATGAACAGCCCAGGGAGAAGGGAGAACAGAGAGAGAAAGGAGGAGGAGAAGCCATATTCCAAAGAAGAAGAAAACTAGTAATGTTGGGCAGGTTCAAACAAAACCAAGGTCTACGGGAGCTTGACAATAAATGACAAGTTGATAAATTGTTTGAGAACCAGAACCAACATAATTGATGGATTTCCCCCCCTTCCCATCTCTCTTTTTTTTCTCTCCCCCCCCCCCCCCGCTTTTTAAAACTACAGGTATGGAAACAGACACTTAATAAGATTAAGGGAGGCCAAAATGAAAGTTCTCCGTGAATATTATGGACATTCGCAATGGATGTTTGGATAACATAGAAGTTTGGGAGCTCTTGAATAAAGCCTGGGGGTGAAAGGAGGAGCCACTGGGATTAGCAGGACTTGATTTCTCAACAGAAGAGTTTGTTAGCAAGTCATGCTAACTACGGTGTGTACAATGAAAAATACGGAGAGGATGAATTCTGTAGAGGGGGCCATAAGCAAGTAGCGATGCACCACAACGGTTTGCTGGGTCGACTTGCTGGAGCATCACAAAAATGCAAGGAAATTTTTACCACTTCCACAATGTACCATATGGCAACTACACCCAGTGTTTCACAATTCCACAGGAGGAGGCGATGCCGTAAAAATGTTGGCCCCCACCAATCCACGGCTCAGAGAGTTTGCAAAGTCACCTAACTAGTGAGAAACTCATCCTCCCGACTTTTAGCTAATCCAGTCCGAAATAAGCCTGAATACAGTTTGTGGCGGTGAGTTCTACAAATTAGTTATATGCATTGGAGAAACTTTTCCTTTTTTTTTTCCTCCTGAATTTCCTGCCCATCCATTTCACTGGATGATCCTAAAGTCCAAGATTATGAAAATAAGGGGGAGGGGGGGATTTCCCCCCATGTCATCACCTTCAGCCTCTTTCCAATTTCATTGCATTTTTTTCCCAAAATAAAAAAATACTCCAATATTTCAGCCTTTCCTTTTTGGAGGAAGTCGTCCAACCCCCTAATCATTTGGATTTCCCTTTTCTGCGGCTTTTCGAGCGCTATCCTTTTTGACAAACTGCGGCCAGAGCTGTACAACCTATCCTGTGTTCGCATTACAGACTTGTTGAAAGGCATTGTGACGTTAGAGATTTCATTTTCAGCCCCCTTCTGAATTTCAGTCACTTTCAGAATGGCAATTCCTTTCGCGTTCCTGGGACGAAACTCAGGCTGTTTCTATAGAAGGTGGAAGAATCTGAGGAGCGGTCTTCATTTCTTAGTGGGAAACTATCGTTGTTTTAGTTTGACATTTAGCAGCTGTTTAAAATGGCTTTCCGGGGGTATCAACCCCTTTCAGACCCTCATTTACATCTTTTTGTTGAATGACAGTTCCCATTTCTTTCCAACCTTTAATTCTACTCCCAGGGAGCAAAATCAATTACCTGGATTTTAATCAGGGCCGTCACTTTCATTCCATTGATTGGAGTAATCAATAAGTAGAGCATGCTAAACCCCTTCCGTAAAATCAACGGTTAAAAAGAAACAAAAAATGACACTGACTTCTGTCCTGACTTCAGGAAACCCAGCAAGACTTTGCAAGTACAGTGGCACCTCTAGTTATGAACTTAATCCGTTCCGTGACTCTGGTTGCAACTCGAGTTGGTCGCAACTCGAGGTAAATTTTCCCATAAGGTTCAATGTAAATCCGGTTAATCCGTTCCGCCCTCCGAATTTGGCTGCACCACGAGGCAAATTTCTCCGTAAGGTTCAATGTAAATACGGCTAATCCGCCCTCCAAATTTGGTCACACCACGAGGCAAATTTCCCCCATAAGGTTCAATGTAAATACACACAGTTAAACAGTTCTGAAACATATGCATTTTATTTTTAAACCACAAAAACATGAAAATAGTCGAGATGGTCGACTTCGCCATCTTGTACTCCAAGGCCAGATCAGTCACACGAATACCACGATCGTGCTTTTCTATAATGTCCTTCTTAAGTTCGATCGTCACTTTTTATGGCCGCGGATCCGGTTCGTAAGTCGAGGCAGAGTTCGCAAGTTGAGGTAAATTTCTGGGGCCAGAGCTGGTCGTATCTCGAAAAATTCGTAAGGAGGGGCGTTCGTAACTCGAGGTACCACTGTAATAGATTGTCAACCATTTCTCTCTCCTGGCTCCTTTCAGGATTCCCTCTACAGATGTTTATTCCACTGCAAACGGTGTTTCCTGTTACTGATCCAGCTGCAAATGACATGGAATTGCTTTGTGCCTTGTACAAGGAAGACGCAAGCACACGCTCAACTCCAGAACTACGGTATTGACCGACGGGCCATCGTTTTGCATATTTTAACAGACAACTTAAGGGACTCGTTAACATATGCCAAGAATGGTTTTAAACCGAGCAACAGCCTTAATTTAACGTAAAAAGGTTAGGCCCTTCCCAGGTAAGTGATTCCTGGTGGCTAGAGACCCACTCAAGCAATTTTCTGGGCAAGTTATAGAAGTAATCTGTCTTGCTTTCTTTCAGGATGGATTTACTATGTCTTCCTTCCTTTCTTCCCAGATTAACCCACACCTCTGGTCTTCCAAGGTGGTCTCCCATCCCAGCAATAAACAAGGCTGACGGCTTGATAAACCAAGGATAATCTCTTTTAACGGAGGGTCTGGTTTGTATCTGCATAACTTCGTTGGTTGTCGTTCTCCGAATTGTGAAAATCCTATTTTAGTAACTTCTTTCATGTGTACGCATCAGTGGGGCAGGGTAAAACAGCAACAGATTACAAACGCAACTAGTTTAAAGTGAGAGGCCGCGAATTGCATTTTGTCCCCGCCTTGCCTTGGTGCCCTTCAAGGAACTTAACTGAGTTAATTCTTGATTTGCAACAACCGTTTCTCTGCTTTTTTTCAGAGGACTTACGAGGACTCTCCGTACGGTCTCAGATTGGCAAGGCTACCTGAGGAATGTTCTTGTTTTCCCTTTCGGTTCAGCGCAAAGGGACATCGAGCTCCTTAAGGAGTGTGCGTGCACTGTGTTTTCTTTTCAAATTCCTTCACACACCGGAAGAACACGTTCTGCCCCTTAGCAAAGGAACAGTATCCGAGGAAGGACATGTAAGGCGATTTTTTCCCCCTTGAGCCCATCTTAATACAGATGTAATTGACTCTGCTCGGTGCCTTCCGCATACAGAGTGCACCAGCTCCGTTGCTATTATGCATCAACAAATTAGCTGGCAACCTTTTGAAAAGGACCTCTCTATCCAGGAGTGGGGCTCAAGGCTGTGTTAAATCTGGACACTGCATTTGCCTCCCTCTCCCCTTTTATCTCTGCCGCCTTTTCAAACATGTTTTCAAGCTGAGCAGAAGTCAGCAAATAAGTACAAGGGGGTGCTTGTAAAGGAAGCCTACATCTGTTTCATTCAGAAAGTCAACACAGCTAACTGGGTTCCCTTCTCCTTTTCTTCCTGAGCAACATACTCTGAAAGACTGCATTTTGCAATTTCCCTTTAAACTTTCCTTGGCTCTGTGGGGAGACCAAGGAGGAGAAAGAAAATGTGTGTGTGTTGGGGGGGGGGGAGAGAAATGTGGATTTGAGGTTTCCTTCATTTCTCAGAGGAGGAGGAAGACCTTGAGAAAGTGGAACGGACAGCATTTATGCCCCGTTTATTATTCTGAATAAATGAGTTGAACTAGTGGGGGACTAGGCCCCTTAGTCTTTAGAAAGAAAGAACTGCCATATCTTATATTTCTCCCTCTCCTTAAGATCTTGATGAGCGCCTTTTTACGATCCAGATTTCTAACTTGAAAAGCATGATCTTGCAGTCTCTTTGTTAATATCTAGAGTGTCTGCATCAGACCAAAGATGACTGTTTGGTTCCCAAGGATGACACTCGTGGGGGAGGCTGAGGGTCACCCTCGAGAGCAGAGAAAGAGGACTCTTGTTGCGAGGGCCTATTTCTCATGGTGGCTAGGCAGGAATGCAAGCTTTCGCTCCTCTTTGCCTGCTCCTCCTTCTCATCATCATTGTCTTTCTTGGACTCTGGGCAAAGAGCCATCTCTTAATCAATTAGGCTAACAGATCTTCTTTGACCTATCAACAGCAAAAAACATCATCTGTAAAACATGGGCTTATTTGTCCTCCACCAGCTATAAGCCAAGTACAGTGGAACCTCGGGTTACGAACGCCTCTGTTAATGAACTTTTCGGGTTACAACCAGCTCCGGCCGCAAAATTTTGCCTCGGTTTGTGAACTCCGCCTCGGGGTACGAACAGGATACGCAGCCATTTTCCCTTCTGTGACATGGTCCGCGGCCATTTTTCCGCCCCGACACGTGGTCCGTGGCCATTTTCCGCCCCTGACACGTGGCCCTTGGCCATTTTCCACCCCTGACACATGGTCCGTGGCCATTTCCCGCCCCTGACATGTGGTCCACGGCCATTTTCCACCCCGACACGTGGTCTGCGCCATTTTTCCGCCCCTGACACGTGGTCCGCGGCCATTTCCCCACCCCTGACACGTGGTCCGCGGCCATTTCCTGCCCCTGACACGTGGTCCGCGGCCATTTTCCGTCCCTGACACGTGGTCGTAGGGACGGGGCTCTCCCTCCAAGCAATAGCCGCCTCCCTGTCCTCCACGCCAGAACGGATTAACGGTAATTACGTTGAACCATATGAGGAAATTTGCTTCGGGTTGCGACCAATTCGGGCTGCGACCAGAGTCACGGAACGAATTAAGTTCGTAACCCGAGGTACCACTGTATCCAGTTTCTTATCCACCTCTGGGTAAGATGCTTGTGCTCTGATGGCACCATCCACTGTCAGTGGACACAGAAAACCAGAGAGGTCCCTCTGACACCAAGTTATCACTTTTTTACAATATCACCATTATTATAAGCTTTCTCCCCCCCCCCTCTTTTGATCTTCCTTTCATATGCACTGAATTTGAGCCCCGCTAATATTGTGAGACTGGGTGAATTCTAACACCAGACCTTCTACCTCTTGGAACAGGCACGTACCGATACACAACACACAGCACCCTTCAATGTCTGACAGGCATGAATGGAAATTCTCACACAATTTTGTCTGCAAGGAAAAATACCAGTATAAAAATGGACTTAAAGAGTGCAGTACTTCCTATGGACACTGTCCTGACAACAGAACTGCCTTTGGTCCAAACACTGAGTTGCTGTCCTTGGTGCTAGACATGTAGAAAACACAGAGAGGTCACTGGGCAGGACCCCCCATTTTTTATCAATCTTACAACTTAGCAACCATTGAAGGGATAAATTCCAAAGAATTCTTTTGTGAATTCTTTCCATTTGAACCACTACAGATCTTTTTTCCCTCTTCCTTCTTGCTTTGCACTGAAATTGTAATAGGAGCTGGCCAAATAACTCACAGGATTGAAGCAAGTTATCATTCCCTTTATTTCTGATTTTCCAGCAGGCACGCTCTTGACTAGGCTGCCAAACTCCTATCATCCCACCATCAAAGAGAGGTTTCATCAGGCCCAGGAAAACCACAAAGTTTGTGGAAGTACAAAATACCTTTACAGAAGGAAACCCAAGTACATCTGAAATGTACTGGAAGACCAAACAAGGGCTGGTAGATACTCCAATAGTTTCCATGAACGCTTCATCATGGACCTAATTAGATATGAAGCTTGGCAAGCTGCAGCTTTGCAAAGCCCAGAACCAGACAAATCCTGAATCAAGAATTCAGGCAGTGAAGTCCTGATCCATCCAGGCCAGCAGGGAAGGAGCAGTTAACTCCCTCCATAATAGAACTGCCAGAATGTGAGGATCCCATCCACATCCTCTTTTGCAACTCGGCCAACTGCGGCCTGTAGCTTCTTAACATTAGAACATGCTTATGTTTATGCATGACCTGAAATTCATAGCTGTGATGGAATGGAATGATGAAGGCCAAGCTCAGGGAGATAAACGTTTTCTTAGCTCGCCAGAACCGCGTGGGAGGAACAAGAGGACGAGACTGGCACCTCCCTGAGGAATTCACACTGTTGTGGCTGGAGGACTTTGGGATCTGGGCTTTTAGTCTGGGAAGATTCTTGCTAGAGGTTGTAGCTAATAAACATAGCTGGACAGAATTGGCATGGTCTCTTGGAGTTCCTTGGGCTAGGCCTGACATCAAAGATGTGATGGAATGGAATTATGAAGGCCAAGCTCAGGGAGATAAACGTTTTCTTAGCTCGCCAGAACCGCGTGGGAGGAACAAGAGGACGAGACTGGCACCTCCCTGAGGAATTCACACTGTTGTGGCTGGAGGACTTTGGGAACTGGGCTTTTAGTCTGGGAAGATTCTTGCTAGAGGTTGTAGCTAATAAACATAGCTGGACAGAACTGGCATGGTCTCTTGGAGTTCCTTGGGCTAGGCCTGACAATAGCTTTGGGCACTCTTATGGAACATAAATGTTCTGCTACAAACGATCTTTAAAGCCTTATAAAGCGGAGGATGGGTAGTGGAAAAGCACTCTACATGGTTGGAGGCCTTGATGGAGAAGAAGATCCATCCATCAGATAAATAATAAGGAATAAAGAGCTGCTTTTCACATGGGGTGAGAGAAGAGCTTTAAAGTACAATTTCAAGTGCAATCAAGAGATGCTGCAGGGGTCAGAAAATGAAATAATGGGGGAAACAGTATGGAAGTAGATTCCAGCTGAACATCTGGCTGTGTCCACACATTTAACCAAGTCAGTTACAAACCTAGCAAGTAGGTTTCTGCATCATGATAAACACAGTTAACAGCTTACTATTATTGGCTTTGGGTGTGATGGGAATCCCGGCCATTTGATTAGTTTGTCATTCAAAGGATCAGACAAGCTCAGAAAACTGATTAATTTGGCACCAGGTTTTGTGTGTTGACGGAACATGGCCATTGAGAGATACTTTGTAATAATAGAAGCTGATCAATAGTGGAACAGAGGGTGGAAAGATTATATCTGCACAGTTCCTACCTGGAGCAGAGGGTGGATGAGATGACTACTAAAATACTTTAAGAACCTTTGTAGTTCAAAGACTGAAAAACAATCTTACTGTCCAATGGCACTTCAAACAAAAAGGCAAAGATCTTTCTTTCTTTCTTTCTTTCTTTCTTTCTTTCTTTCTTTCTTTCTTTCTTTCTTTCTTTCTTTCTTTCTTTCCCTTCCTTCCTTCTTTCCTTCCTTCCTTTTTCTCTTTCTTTCTTTCTTTCTTTCTTTCTTTCTTTCTTTCTTTCTTTCTTTCTTTCTTTCTTTCTTTCTTTCTTTCCTTCCTTCCTTCCTTCCTTCCCTCCCTCCCTCCCTCCCTCCTTCCTTCCTTCCTTCCTTCCTTCCTTCCTTCCTTCCTTCCTTCCTTCCTTCCTTTTCCTTCCTTCCTTCCTCCCTCCCTCCCTTCCCTCTCTCTCTCATGCACACAAACATGTGAGCATGTGCACATGCAAGAGACTGCAATTACGATCATGCTAAGAGTAACTGCCCCGTGAAACAGAACCCTTCAAAGTAAGCGAGGCTAGACAAGAGTTGGAAAGCAACGAAAACAGCAAAACATCCAGACAAAACCACGCATTTGGATTCCAACTATCTTAGTCTTTTTTTTTTTTTTTTTTACCCAAGCCGTAAGCTTTTGAGCCTCTGCCTTAAAAAAGAAAAAAGTTTGACTCTAATAAAGTTAGGCTTAAGGATCAAAGAAGGTGGGGGGGGGTCTTCTGAGAGAAAGGAGGCGTCTTGTGTCCTCAAGAACATAATCCAAACACAAATAATTCGGTTAATAGCATGTCCCTTCTTATCTACAGGGGCCAGATGGCTTACAAAGGATCTGAGCCCCTAAACTTCTAGAAATCAGCCAGGATATGTTTCCCAGAATTGGAGGGAAACGGTAACGTATCCCAGAACCGCGGGACTTAGAAGAATCAGTGGTGGAACATACATCAATGGAAAAACATCTGCTTTGCAGGCATTTGTTCCCAAGTTCAACACCTGGTTTTCCACGAAGCAGGATCTGGAAAAGTTCGACAGTCCTAGATACCCCTCGATCCACGCTGCTTTTCTGCTTGGGTGGGGAGATTTTAGTTAAAGAGGGTCTGAACCTGGACGACACGCAATACTCCATCTAGCCAGCTATAGCTTCCCAGCCTTCCTTAGTTAAGGACATTCCTCCTTTGGGGCTCTTTCAGGCCAAGCACGAGTGTGCATCCATGGGGAGGGAAGGAAATAAATCACATATGACAAGACTTTCCACCCTTTCACAGCTGTAAAGTAAGCTGGGAAAACTCCAAGAGGGTTTGAAAGCCTTCTGACAACGAGGTAGAAAAATGGGATCTTCTTTCACGGGTAAAACCCAACAACCCTCAGCTCCAGTCACTAGGCTAATGTACACTGTTCTGAACTTTATCTTGAAAAACCTAGGGCATCAATACATTAAATACCCATTCAGTGAAGACCTGACATGCATTTCCCTGAGGAGATTTCTTCTTCACTGTTGACCCCTAAAAACCAAGTTTTGGCTGCAAGTTCTTTGGCCCGAATTCTCTTCGCTTACACGTTTATTTAAACTTCACTGAGAAATAAAGAATGTACTGCATATAAATCCTGAATATGAGTTCTCAAATGCCAGGGGCCCAGTTTTAGAGGGTGAAAATGCTTTGTCATATAAAATATGCCCCTTCTCAATATACTTGACTTGCGCACACTTGGTAAACATGCACGAGACTTACTCATCATCAAAAAGGCACCAGGATTGGTTGCATTATTTGGGTGCAGAATTGCTCTCAGAATTGCTCTCCAGCCAAGAGAAATGCAATTTTCCCCCATCACATAATTTTGCAAATGGCCTAAAGGTGGCACTGCTAGCCTCTTTCCTTCTCATTCTCCCCCACCCCTACCCCATCCCTGCAGCCATTTCTCACGCAATAATTGTTCCTGGAAAAGAAGAAATTGAAAAGAAAGGAGGAGGAGGAGGAGGAGGAGGAGGAGGAGGAGGGTGAAAATTTCCAGCCACTCTTCCAACACACAACTACACACGGGGTTGAGATTGTCGAGGGCTTTTTTTCTGCTTAAACTTTGGGTTGTGCGTACCAATTGGATTATCAGGGAGGTCTGGGACAAAACGAGCTGGAGTGAACGGGGCCAACAAATAAAGTGGGTTTTGGGCTTATTGGTGTCCCAGCTCACCACAAATGTGTCCAGGTAGGCTTTTAAGGCTTTTGTTATACTATAACAACTACTGGACTGATGGATAGATGCAACTACTGGACTGATGTGTCTTCTTTGCTAGGTCAGTAGTGGACAGAAAGCATCTGGTTCTGCAAAGGAAATCCTTGTGCTCGGCATTTCTTCATATTGAATATTTCTTATATCTTACTTGTATTTTGCATCTGGTCGGTGGACTTTCAGGTTCTGGCAAAAAACACCGACCTTATGAGCCTGAGATCTGCATACTTCTATGCTAGGCTATGTCCTTAGAAAAACAAAAGGTTGCAGTTCAAGCATTCAGAAAAACCCGTAACAGGTGTTCCTTACTGCATAAGATATTAAGGCAGTAAAATAATATATTAAAATACCCTCCCATAAACTATTTCAGTATTTTAGGACTCCACTTCCCTTTGTATCAGTTTAAGTTAAAAAAAAAAAAGTGTGTGTGTCTTGCTGACAGAGGATACATAAGGAAGTCAGAGCTAAAATTAACCTTTTGTTCCAGCGTGACCCTTTCATCTGGGAACTAGATTACCTAGGACTACCAGATCTGTGCTGCCATACCCTGCGGGACCATCAGAGGGCAGCAAAGAGACCCAGAAAGCCTTCGCTCTGTTTCCCCACCTGGTGGTTGTCTTGGAGTTTGCAAACCAGATACAATATGCATGCCCTAAATTGAGTTTTATTTTTTGAGTTCATCCAAGACCCTGGACCAAAACCCTACTGAATTGTCTTGGTTCTCCTGACACACTAAGTCAACAGAAAACTCACAGCGATTAACATAATGTTTAAGAAGCTGGGCAAATGTGATTACTAGGTTTACAATGATCTGGTGAAGTCTACTGAGTAAACCGGAGGCACGGGATATTGAAAGGCCTTGCGGTGAAAGGGACACAGGACTTCAGGGCCTGACTGTGAGATGACCCTAGGGCAGTGTTTCTCAACCTTGGCAACTTTAAGACGTGTGGACTTCAACTCCCAGAATTCCCCAGCTGGGGAATTCTGGGAGTTGAAGTCCACACATCTTAAAGTTGCCAAGGTTGAGAAACACTGCCCTAGGGCAATAGCTAGCAGCAATCATCCAGGGCTTTTCCAGACTTACTTCAGCCTATAGGCAGGTTAACCCGACAATTACTAAATTATTTTCTAGCTTCTCCCCATGCATTGAACCCTAAAGGAATCAAACGGGGACAACATACTTAGCTGCAAAATCCCCAACCAAAGTGAACCCTATCCAAACTGACCGCATTGTACAAATGCCATCCTTAGATCCTTCTTCTTGTTGTAGCAACTCACCCTCTACAACCCAGCTTCCCCTCTGGAAACTTAATCTTCACTCTGTCCTGAAGGTTAGATGATGAGGATAATAAATAATAGTAGTAGTAGTAGTAGTAATAATAATAATAATAATAATAATAAAAAAAAAAACGCAGGGGGCGTGGTTTTCCCATGCCTGCGCTTCTCCCTGGCTAGCTTGCAAACCGCCAGGAGCGTCGCTGGAGCCCGGCCACCCCCTTCCTCCCACTCCGGGTGTGCGTGTGCATGTGTGCACGTGTGCGTGCGCGGCGCAGGAAGCCAGAAGCGCTTTAGGCACGTGCTCTCGCGGGCGAGGCGGGTGGAGGGCAGGGAAGCCGGGCTTGCGCGCGCGCGCCCCGGCCCGTCTTGCAGGGTGGAGGCACGACAACATTTGGCAGCTGTTTTAGCCGCTGGGGGTGGGGGGGGAGAGAAGGAGCCTTGATTGACAGCTCCGGAGGCTGCCAGCCAATGGGAAGCAAGCTGGCATGCAGCCGTGCCCCTATTGGCTGCGCCTCTGGCAGGGCTTCGCGTGCCGGGCGGCTGCTGGTTTCCTCTCTTTTTTTTCATCCCTCCTTTTATTTATTTATTTTTCTTCCCCCGTGCGTGCGCTTTTGCAACAGCTGGAGGGACGTGCGGGCAGATCCTCGGAGCAGCGGCGGTTTTTCAAATCGGAAAACTTCTCCTGCTCGCAGCCCCAAAGGGGGTTTTGCTTTGGTCTGCGAGGGGGGCCCCCCAGGAGGGCCCTCCGTGGGCTTTCCTTCTGGCTCAACCGGGATGGCGTTGCACACAGATGTGCAGCGCGGGGGGGGGGGGCGCCGAGGCGTGTTTGTTTTGGAAGGCCGTTTCAAGGGGATTGGAAGGGAGCAGGGGAGTTTAGCGGGGCGGGAAGGGTCGGTGGAACGCTCCCACTTTTGTAAAATATCTCGGATAAATCTAAATAATGGCGGGAGGAGCGGGGAGAGAGCCGAAGAGAAGGGTGGAAGAGAAGATCCGTGGACCCGGCTCTGCAAAACAGGGGTTCCATAGAGCGTCCGGGTCTCTCCCGCTTTCCCCAGGCCGAGCGATTCTCCCCCTCTGCCCCGTATTACTTTGGAGTAAACACGCAGGCTTTACCGGCGCTCATGTTGGGCGCTCATTCCCACCGCTCTCGCAGCGCGCGTTTGGAGGGCTCAGGTGGGAAGCCGAGAAATGGGCGCCGGACCCTCAAGCCGCCCCCCAAAGGCCTTGAATGATTGAAAACTGGGCACCTGCCAAACGAAAGCCAGAGAAGCTTATGTAGGAGTCCGTTCGCGTGGGCAAGAGGGGGAAAAACGCAATCAACCTGCCCCCGGACTAAAAAAAAAAAAAAATCGGGACAGACTCCAACCCAAGAAAGCAAACCCTAGAATCGAGGTCTTCCCCACGTCCCCAACCTTTGGAGCACTCCTCTCTCTTTCTCTCCCAACTCACCCCGCCCAGCCTTCCTCGTTTTTAAGGCACAGTTAAGGATCAATGCAGTCCAGCCCCCGGGGGCGCGGGGATTCTTCTTAACTGGGGCAGGGGGAGATCGACCTGCACCGTGCAGATCTCTGGTTGGGGGAGGGAGGGAGGGAGGGAGGGGGGGGAGGTGAGACTCCTGAAAGCCTGTCTCTGCAGGCTTGGCTTCTTTTGATGCCCGCCGAGGCTCTAGGTCCCGTCCAAGCCCGGCGATGCCTACTTGCATGCCCGTGGGCGCGGAGGCAGGCAAGCGGATAAATTAATAAGTAAGTGGGGGCGAGGAAGAGGGGGGCGCGAGGGGACCACTCTTGGCGCGTGACTGACAGCTCGCGGGGGCGTCGTCCAATCGGCGGGCCCGACGGGGAGAGTCCCGTCTCCCATTGGCGGACGGGAGTGTGGGAAAGAATGTGGAGAAGGGTTCACACGAATTGGGAGCTGCCGTCGGCTATAAAAGCCAGGGGGGAGGTCCGCGCTGCAGCCAAAGCAACGGCAGCTGCGGGGACGGGAGCCGCCGCCGCCGCCGCCGCGACGCTCTGCCACTTGCCGGGCCGCGCTCGGTTTCGCAGCCGCGGCCCTCCCTCGCCTTTGGAAGCCGGGAGAAAGCAGAGCGGCTGAGCCCCGCCGGATGTACAGTTGAGCCCCGCCGCCAGCAGCCCCCGATCCGCGCTTGCCTGCCGCGCCCAGCCCTCTCCCTCTTCGGGGTAAAATAACGAGGTCACCAAAATGCCAGCGGATACGATGGAGAAACCGACCGCCTCGCCGATCGCCGGAGCCCCGGCCAGTTCCAGCCAGACCCCCGATAAACCCAAGAGCGCCAGCGAGCACAGAAAGGTAATTCTGATTTGCTCGGTGCAGTGAAATCGATTCTACTTGCGGCCCTGCTTTCCAAAGGGATGGGATTCCTGACCGCAGGCACAGATAAGGTCGTTCGTGAACCTCCGCTCCTCTCGAGCAGGGGTATTTTAGGCATTTTTCCCCTTGCATTTACCCAAAGCATTCCTTCCGCGGAGATTTTCAGCTGCATAAGAGAGCCAGCAAAGGGGAGGCGGAGGGGGGGGGGGGGAGAGGTGCTGGTAGGAAAAGAGTAGGTGAATAGATAGCATTGGACAACTGATTGATAAGGGTGGGAAGGAAGAAGGGGGCAGGCAGGGTGAAGCCTGAGTCAAGATTTGTGGGGCTGGGACCTGGAAGCCAGTGCGGTTTACTGATTCCCTCCCGAGTGGTCACCTTGCAGGGCTTCAGCAGGGAGCCACCGTGCAATGCCAGGAGGTCCTCCAGGTTGCTAACCCCCCCAAGCTGCAGCAAGAGCCTCTGCTAAGGGAATCCATCCAGCTGCAGAATCTCAGTGGCATTGTGGGGAGAGGCCAGCGTTGTCCCCCTTGATGCCCACTTGAGTTTCTAACCTTCCTTCCTTCTCTCTCTCTCTCTCTCTCTCCTTTCCCTGCCTCCCAAACAGTCCTCCAAACCAATCATGGAGAAGCGACGGCGGGCCAGGATTAACGAAAGCCTGGGCCAGCTCAAGACTCTCATCCTGGATGCGCTGAAGAAAGATGTAAGTTGGTGGGGGTGGGGATACAGAATGCGCCTGCAGTGCTTGAGGTGGGAGGGAGGGGGAGCCCTGGGGGTACCCCAGCTGTTCCTTCCTTGGACCCCTACCATTTTAGTCAGCGTGGTTCAAGCCAGCTCACCCTTTCTCCCTTGTTTGTTTCCTCCAGAGCTCCAGGCACTCAAAGCTAGAGAAAGCAGATATCTTGGAAATGACAGTAAAACACCTGAGAAATCTCCAGAGAGCCCAGATGACAGGTGAGTAGCAAACCTCCTGCCAACAGGGGTGTGGAGTTTACCTCTGCAACTGTTCCTTCTCTTGTGGGGTGCAGAAAGAAAATAATGCTATGTAATGTGGAAAATCTAGCTATCTGGGGGTCCGCTCCTCATTCCACACAGAGTTTGTACTCTGCTCTTGCTTCAGGCAAATGCTTTCGCTAATCATCTTAGCATCCCAGCAAGGCAGGCCAGAAACTGACATTCAAAAGCCTCCTAGTTCGTGGCTCAACAGGATCTGAAGCCATCTTCCTCATCCAGGGTCCTGGAGAGGGGTTTGGCCTGCTCCATCCAGGAAAGTCCAGAGCTGAGCAGGTCTTCAAAACCAAGACCTTCGACCCCCAGGTCTAAGGCTACACTTAGTACGAGAGACATTGGCCAAAGAAAGAAGGAAGCTCATCCCTAGGGTCCTCAAGAGCCAAAAAGCTTGAACGGTGCTGGTCTGGTCGTTAATCCTTCCTCACCACCCTTTTCTCCCTCGCAGCTGCTCTGAGTGCTGATCCTAGTGTCTTGGGCAAGTACCGGGCTGGATTTAACGAGTGTATGAACGAAGTCACCCGTTTCCTCTCCACCTGCGAAGGGGTGAACACAGACGTCCGCAGCCGGCTCCTGGGCCACCTTTCCACTTGTCTGGGTCAGATTGTGGCCATGAATTATCCACCACCACCTCCCCCTCAGGCCACGAGCGGACAGCCTGCGCACTTGGCACAACCCTTGCATATCCAGTTGCCAGGCCCAGCAGCTGCAGCTGGAGTAATGCCCGGGCCGTGCAAACTTAACCCCAGTGAAACTTTGTCCCCAAAGGTCTACGGGGGGTTCCAGCTGGTACCAGCGACTGACGGCCAGTTTGCTTTCCTCATCCCTAACCCATCTTTTCCACCTGGCGCTGGACCAGTGGTCCCACTCTATGCCAACACAAACATGCCTGTTTCCTGCAATAGTTCAACAGCAACTCCTTCTGTATCGCCAGTGCAAGGGCTTACATCTTTTGGGGGAAGTTTAGCACCCGTTTCTCAAGCTGGAGGAGAACGTCATGAAACCGTCTGGAGACCGTGGTGACTCTTCCCTTGTTCTGCCCCTCCTTTGCTCTCCCCACAAAAAAATCCTGAGTATTTTCAAAATTGGTTCCGTTGTATGGAACCCGGACCTCTCGTTTATTTTGTTGGCTGAATTCCCCCACCTCCCCAAAAAACTCATATTTATTCATTTCCAAAGGTCGGGATGCCAATTTGTATTTTTAACCCTTTTTTTAAACGTTATGTGAAATATTTCTTTTTTAAAAAAAGAAAATCTTAGTTTTGTATCAAATATTTGCCACGTACTATGCCAAAGCTTGTTTATGTATGTCTGAGACTTTGTTTTTAAAGAATGTTGGAAGATGTTTGTACAAATAAAACTTTCTTGAATTAGAAATGCTGTTGTCATTGCCAGAGTTAAAAGTGGGGAAGAGTTTTAAACTATTTAACTAGTGGACTTGGACAAATACAATTTGGTTATCAACACTGTCCTTCTAGTTAAATGTATCTCAAATACCATATAATGTGTGCAGGATAGAGGAAAGCCACAAGAATTGTAGGCTCTCAAAGCAAGTCAAGAATGTAAAAATGCTTTTGATCAACTAAAATATTCCACTTAAAATACTAAAGATCCATTTTCTTCATGGACAAATATAAAATTATGGTGTGATTATCTCAGAGGCATTGCCATCTATGAAGGAAACAAGGCTGGGAGGGAGTGCCTTTCCCAAAATATCTGTTATAGTATACCTGCATAATCTAAAAGCCTCTTTTTTTTTTTGCTTAAAAAACACTACTCAGATTTAATTGGCTAATTTTTTGTAGGCTTATGTAGGAGAAATTTGCCACATAATACGCTAAAACTATAGATATAGACAAGCCATATTTCTTAACTTGGCAAGAGCTGCTTCAAGCAGCTGGCCTTGCTTTCATATGCTACAGATTCCTCATTTCAAATCACAGAAAATCAGTTTTCAAGAAAGTAAACTTGCTTTCCTCATACAGAGATGAAAATTAAGTCTTGGGGTATTATCCAGCCCCATCATTAGCAAAGTTGACAACTCAGCCCAAAGCTTATGAACTGCATTTCATTAGCTAGTCAAAATGTAAAGAGTCAGTTCTCTATTCTCCTTCCCCATGCCACACGCTGTCCCCAAAATCTTGGCTCCCCCTCAGCAACTCCAAAAGTTTGTTGTCAAAAAGTAATGTGAAAATGAGAAAAGGAAAAGTATATTCATTACCGGGGAACCATTGTATTACCTATCTCTAATTTTAATTCAGTTAAAACGAAAATTAAATTCAGCTTTTGTCCTTTTGGAGTGCAGCTGCCAGGACAACCTTTAAAGTCCCAAGTGCAGTCCTTGGGGCTGCCATCCACATCTGGGCTGCAACACTGTAGACAGCCATTAGATGGCAGTAAAGAGATATACTAGTGGCCCCTAGTGGCCATCCCTATTTATGCAGCCCAGATCTACCAAGTCTACCCATGCCCTGAAAAAATGTGGAATACTAATTTAGGAATGGGAACTAGGGAACAACCATTTTTGCTAAGATATACATTTAGAAAGGTTTCTAACTCTTCCATTCTTCCTAGAAGGAGTTTCTAACTGGGTTCTTGAACAACAGCTGAGTTCTTACAACCGACTTAACCTGGTTACTAAATTAATCCATTTTCACAATAGAAATAACCAGAGGTGCTGGGACCGTGCCATATCCTAAGCCACAATATAACCAAGGTTAAAACAAACCACATTTATCGTGTATATTCAACTGCTACGTCATCCACTTGATAAGCATGTTGCACGAGTGCAGCTGCCCTGTTTAGACCATTCTACAAAAACAGCCAACGAGAGACAATAAGTTGCCTGTATATGTTATCTTCCTCTATTTTTCAAAGCAAGGACCATGCACCATCTGCAGTTGTGGTGATTAGAGATATTACAGAAATTCTTATTTTCTAGTTGGGAAATATGCATCCTGACAGCCTGTACCATTTGCCTGGAAGGCTGAGCAAACATTGCCTTCGCCCAGAAGCTCTTCTGCAGATTTTAATCTGAGGCATAGGAGGTTTTCGTCTCTATAAAACACCTGTCATTTTTCAAAGGTTCCGTGCCACGTGTCAGACCTGAAATGGAGCGGAAGGACACCAATGTCCGCTTGGCTGAAGATGGGGCTACAAACTGGCTAGGGAAACGATTTCATTTTGGGCAGTGACTCTTGTTCCCCCACCCATAACCTCATAATCAAGTGGGGGCCGTATCTGTTTTCTACTCAGTTCTGAGCTTGGTATCAAATGAGCAACTTGAGTTTGGAGAGGAGTTGTTTTGGGCTGAAGAAGAGAATCCTTGCATTCACCCCTTCTGTACAAAAGCAACTCTTATTGTTACTGCAGTTCAACTAATCTTTCTGTGTCCCAGAGGAAGTTGGCCAGTACGATGATGATGATGATGATGAATTCCTGCAAGGAAGCAGCTACATGGTTCTCCTTGTCACTTCTCCCCCCCCCCCCCCCGCAAACTGAAAGGCAGCAACTCATCCAAGGTCATCAAGCGAGTTTCATGCCAAAGTAAGGATTTGAAGGTTGGTTCCAACTTTCATCCTGGCCTACCCCGTGCCAGTAAATTTGGTGCTGTTAAATCTACCGTATGGGGTCATGAGCTGATTAGAAACAAGACTCCCCCCCCCCTGTGGAAGCACACTTGGGCCTCACCCTAGCTCTGCTTTTTTTCTGGCTTGGGGGAAACAGGAAAAGTCACTCTCCCACCTTATGGGATGGGTAGCTGAAGAAGAGTTTCTTGGCCTCTTTTGTGGGGAAGGGTAATTAAAAGATATAAAAGGTCTCATTGAATATGCAGCGGGCTCTTTTGCAAGGCTGAGGGTCTATTGAGAAGCCTGGGTCCTTCTTCTTCCTCCTTCCCTCCCATCAACCCCCAAGTAGCCCCCTTCTCATTGACAGGGGGTGAGATGGACTCTCCAACTCAATGGTGTTGTAAATTCAGTTGGTTGCCTTCACAATGCCTTCCTCATAAATGAGAATGATTCAACCCTGTTCTTCCTCCCCCCTTGCCTTCCCTGTCAAACCTCCCCTCCCCTTCCTACTCTGCTCAAAACTTCATCCACAGTGCAGCAAAGAAGCCAAAGAATTGAGGAGAAAACAATTTTACCACCCATTATGACACGCACAGCATGTGAAGTGCAGCCAAAGGGGAAACATAGCAAGCCTTTGGAGAAAAGGGGTATTCCCAAAAATGACAGGGATGGGAAAAGCTGTTAAATGAGAGATGCTTAAAGTGGCAGCTTGGTGACAACTACAACAAAGCCCTTCCAGGGCATTATTTCAGAAAACCTTACAATAACCATCTAAAGTAGGTCAGGTAATTATCAAACCCCACACAGGCAGTCAAGGGAGAAAAAGGCCAGCGTGATCCAAGGGCCCCGTCTTTGAGGAAATGAGCACACATCTTTCTTCAGGTTGTTTCCAGAAGAGAAAAGTTAAGGGAGAGGCTGTGGAGGTAATGCAGAAATTCAACAAGGCTTAACATGAGATGCAAATGAAAATGATTATTTGATCCTATCTGGAGGGGAAAGGTTATTTGGAATTACGGCCATCCTTTTTCGTCAGTGTGCCACAAGTCAGGTCCAAAGTTTGAGATAGTCCCACCCTACGGTGCGCTAAATATGGGGTTTATCCTTAGAGCACACAGCTAATCACTCACAGTGCTCACAGCACATTTAATCAGCTGTTTATTTATTTAACTGTATTTTTATCCTGCTTTTCAGGGAACTATGTTCTCCCAATATGCTTCCAAGTCCTGTAGCAGCAGTCTGGGAATCGCTTCACGACTTCATTAAATGTGGAGGTGGATATGGAGGTGGAAAATCCCCCTCTCATAATATTAGAGCACGAGAACAACCCACAGTCATTGCTATGCTCAGCTGCAAAACTCTGGTTGCTCACTAGAAGGCAGCAAGGAGAGGCAAAATGTATACCTCTTTGCTGCCGTCTCGGTAGCTCTAACTGACGGGCAGAAGATTTGAAACATGGGGAATGTGCTTCCCAAAACACAGACGCAGGAATTTAGGGCCGCTGACTTTTAAAAAGAATTAAGGTAACCTATTTAGCTGCAAGAGTGCAAAATGGCCTTGTGGGAAAATCTTGTTCAGAAGCAGTCTATGCCAGGCATGAATAAAACAACTGCTTTCATGCACATTTCCACTAGACTCAGAAACGAAGCCATCGCTATATTATTTATTTAACAAATGTATATAGCCGCCCACGGACCCAAGGAACTCTGATCTGCTGAGACCTTTCATTGTCAACACTGAAGCAAGATCGACTCCCCGTGCTTTGGCTGGCTTTGGCTTAGCAGCGTGTTGTGTGAACCCAGCCATTCATGATTATTCAACAAATCATAGCTTAGTGAGATGCCTGCCCCGAAGGAGCTCTGCAACGTTTAAGAGTAATTGGAAATGCCAAGTCAGGAATCCACCACGTTCTGCATTCAAAGCCTCTAAGCTAGTGTAAGATTTCTGCACGCGCTGGCAGGGGACCATGGGGGTTGCACTCCGACCCATCTGGAGAGCGATCTGTGCCGAGGTTACGTATCACCTGTTAAAGAAAGGCCTAACGTGGTTCGGGGGTGCTCTTGAATCCCAGCCCAGCAGGTTTGCGCAAGCTTCGCCTTTGAAGTTAAAGGAAGCCGTTCCCGAGCCAAGCTGTGCGGCGGGGCCGGCTGCCCTGGAGCCGGCGGATGCGCTGGGCTGGCGGCCGGCCCGTCTCTCCGCCCTGCCGCGTGCATTTGGCTGGAGGTCGTGAGAACAGAGCGATTTCTCTCGCTCCCTTCCTCCGCAGAGCAACTGCGCCCGGGCGCGCCGCCAAGCCAACCAGAAATTCCCTCCTGGTTTGGGCTGTGTGCGGCGGCGGCTGCCGGCTGGTTGGCCGGCTGTCCGCCCTCCCGCCCGTCGCGGGCTCTTGGCGAGCCGACGAGCGTTCAGCCGCCCACGCGGGGCCGGGCGCTGGAGCGCGAGGGAGTGACGAAGCCCTCGCCTGGCGCACCTCGCGGCTGGGTGGCCCGGCCTGGCCTGGCCCGGCCCTGCTGGAGGAAGCCGGAGGGTGGAGCGCTTGGCGCAGCCAGCAAGCCGCGCTGGCCTGGGGCGCCGCCGGCGGATAGGGGCGGCTTGTAGCTCGGGAGCCCGCGCCACGTCGGTCTGGCCAAGGTGGCAATTTGGGGGCCACTGGAGCCAGCCTGAGCTCGACGGCTTTTTTCCGACGCTCGGGTCCCCCACGCGCGAGGCTTGCGCGCAGCCTGTTGGCTTGGTGAGGGTTCAGCCACCGGGTTACAGGCGGCCCCCGTGGGGTAAGGTTGCCAGGGCTGAGCTTTAGAGTCCTTTGCCAAACTGGGAGCGAGCCTGGCGCGCTTCCGCTGACTTTCCTTTTCAAACTCTTTGGCTGGGTTTGAGCAGGGCTCGCTTTGCCTCCTTTCTGCAGCCTCCTGTTTCGCACCATACTTGGAACGGTGAACAGAGCAGACGGGCCTGGCGTTAGAGAGAGAGAATTACTTTTATTCTGCGTTTGATCCGGTGCAATAAAGCAGCAGGGAGGAAAGGGGGGTTGGACAGTGTGGGGTGGAGACAAGACCCCTGGGGACCTGATGCCACAGAGCTGAACGCTGACCACACCTTTGCAAAGTTTGCATCAGGCTGGCCTTAGCCATCAATAACACTTCTCCAGACTAAATGACCACCAGGTGCCCAGTTTGAAGGCATCCTAAAATTAGACAAAGAACCACCTCAAAAGTCTGTTCAGTTGGATTATTTCTACTCCCCTCCTCAGAAAAATCCTAGAAGTTTGTTGTTGCTTTTGAAACAACAACATTTTTTCGCCGGACAATGGCTAATGCTGCTTGGAAGGATACCTGTCCTGAAAAATGGGACACCCCTGATCACTGTCCTAATAACAATAATAATTAGTGATAATAATCTCCAAGCTAGCAAGTTTGTATTCCTGGGAATCCCTGTTGGGCCCGGTGGACAAATTGGCTGGTTAGACTGAACAAGCGAGCAGAAACGAAACCATACCCATGTTTTATCTGGAAGGGGATTGTGCCAAGCACGCAGAGCAGAGCGTCGAGGGCCTGATCCAAGAAACTCTCGGAAGCCGGCCTGCAGCGGGTCACGGCTTGCGGAGCGACGGGCAGGCTGACTCAAGCCATTAATTTGATGAATTGAACTGAAATGCCCCCAAAGCAGCAGCCCTGCTTTCTGAGGTCAGGGGTTCACTGCACCCAAGCCCTCAATCAGGAACTCCTCTCAAGCCGAAGGGGAGAGGAATGCCGGCCCTTTCAGAGCGGGGCGGGTTGGCGCCAAAATTCTTGCTTTGCTCACTGCACTCAGCTGAACGGGCCCACCGTGGCGAACAAAGGATGGAAGTCCCGCTCACTTGAGGCCTGTCTGCCACGATCCCACCAGAGAGAACGGGCATAAAATAAATAAACCAGCTGGTTTGCCTTCCTTTCAGATGCAGGCCAGGCTGAGAGGATTTATGGGCAAGCGTATCTGCTCCTGAACCTGCAAGTAAATTTTGAAATGAGACACCTTCTTAACACCCCGCGTCCCAACTCCTTGGGGCTCTGTTCCTTTCTGGTTATAAAGTCTGGAATCCGTCGCATTCCTTCCAGATGTGTCAAAGCCAGAGTTCCTGATGCACTGGCATTTTTTTCTTTAATTGCCAGGATTTAGCAACAACCTAACCGGCTTTGGTTAAGTGTATTGAAGTTACCTTTCTCCATTTCTGTATCCCCGATGATTTCACAGTCTTTGGGATGTCTCAGGTTTCTTGATCAGGCCACGCTAGGAATATGGAAACTGCATTATTCTAAGATTGTGGCAATTGAACAAAATCATGGCTTGCTAGGCCAATTCCTAGTTTGTGTTCTCCCTCCTGTTTTCAGCAACTGAGTCGCTGGGAGTCAGGCGGCATATACATTTAATAATTAATAATTAATAATTATTATTCTCTTATCAACCCTGCTATCTTGTGTCCTTGTTCAGTGGCTATATTCACACAACTCATTTAACCTAGTTAAAAGCAACTCATGTTCCAGGTGCCCATAATTCATTGAACTCTAACCCAGTGGCCTGAGTTCACACAATCTACTAAGCCAAACACACACACCCTAATCAAGGTTAATACTAACCAATCTTAGTATGTTGTACAAATGCAGTCATTATTTGCTCGGCCTGTTTAAGCTTGCTGCATGAATACAGTCTTTGTTCCACCTTTCTATCTGAGAAAACCATTTCTGGCCACCTGAGACTCTTAAACTCTATCTGAGAAAACCGGATCAAATCTAATTTGTACACCAGGCACCAATAATGTCTGTTTTTGAAGGAGTTTTTCCACTGTCCATCCCACCCCCTTTATTCCATTTGATTAGTAAGAACAGCAGGTTTTCCATTGATTGACAGCAGCTCTTGGGAATGTTCCCCAGGCTTGCATAGAAATGCAAACTATTGAATCTGGCAAAATTTTGACTGCAAAACATGTGCCTTAACCCTTTTTCCAATGGCCAGTGTGTATATCTGTCGAAATAATAGTCAAAACGATACCAACACACCTCAGCCTACAGAGTTCCATTCTTCAGTGTTACTGTAGATACTCTCCAGAAATCCAGAATTAGGGTAAATTGTTGGTCAGTTTCGTTCTGGAAGTCCTCATTTTCAATAAACTAATCTTTGTGATCTTTAATAGATCACCAGCAAATAAAAGGGGACATTTCTGGCTGTTTAACCCAGATTTTAAAATTCTGTTTACTTCCGCTGCTGCAAAACCACCCTCCCTAGCAAATATTTTAAAAAGGAGCAAACTCTTGGCAGAGTGGAGAGTTGTTTAAAAGCTGAACAGAGCAAAATATCATGGCAGAGGGCAGAGAAAACCACATGTCTGTTCGACAGATGTGAAGGTTGGATGTGCCTGTGCAATTCTGCGTAAGTTTTAGGAAGCTTTCTCAGACTAGAACATACTTTGACTGATCTGTGGTTCACCCCCAACAGCTGAGTGGGACAGGTGAAGAATTCCTGAGGCGTACAGAGAGAAAAAGACAAGAAAGCAGTTGGGCCTCTTTTGACACGTAAAGCTAATTAGCAGTGCAGTGAGGCTACACTGGCTGGCTTGGGAAAGTACGCCGCTCTCACGTTTATGGTTCCAGAGAGCCTTAAGATTGTTGATGTGTCTGGCTGTCTCAACCGGAGGCAAAATTTATCTCAAGGAGATAACAGCAAGTCTGTCTGAAGCAAAGGGAACCAGATGGGAGAAAGGAGGGTTGTTGGGTTGGGTTGGAATGGTGCATTTGCTGGATAATGAATGGAAGATTAGACCAAACATTCCTCACCGGGTTCAGTTTTTCACTTAGTATGAAACCTGTTGTCGGTAGCTTAAGGGGAAGGAAAATGCTGTTCATTTTCACGACCCCACTGGATGCTCTGTTTCATATGGGACCTGGTTTCTACTTGGTTGCTGTTTTATTTTCTCCAGTATCTTCAGATACTGGCACAAAGGCCAGAGCTGAAAAATGGTAAGGGAAGCTCTGTGTGTAGATTTGCTTCAGATGCAGAGGCAAATATATTTCACAGTGGAAAGAAACCATTTAAAAGGAAATAAAAGTCACTCCCTGCCTTGCTGCTCAGAACCTGTTCTCCAAATAAATAACTGTAACATTGAGACCCCAAGTGCTGCCATCCTGAAATTTGCCAACTTAGCTATAGTTTCAGTTATATGAATGGGCTGCTGTTGGCTATTTGAACTGGGGGGAGTGAATGGAAAGATTTGAATAAGAAGAAAAAAGCAGGATGGATGGATGGATGGGTGGGTGGGTGGAGAGAGAGAGAGAGGAAGGATTCTTCTCACAAAGCCTGGATGGCTTTTAAAATCTGGCTCTGGGACAAGGCCCTTTTTACAAAGCCCACTCCAGTCAGTTCAGGGCTGTCTTCCCTTAAAACCAGAAGGCAATACGGGGGTCATTCAGGGTGCAAGGAAGGGCCAGGACACCAACAGATGGAAATATGAGTTGGTCTCTGGCAAACATTTAGTCTTTTTCCTTCAGCTTTATCTTCCAAAGTCTGCTCTAGTCTCTCCTCATCAGACCCTGTTGTCCTTTGTTTCCCTTAAACTTCCATCAGCTTGTACATTGTGGAAGCTGAAAGAAACACCTTGAACAGTGAAGAAAGCCCTATTTGGAAATCCCTGCCAAAGAAATGTATATAGCAAAAGAGTTTAACCTTATTCCTAATTTAAGAACCTAAGGAGAGCTGCGGTAGAATTAAATTTCCCTGCCTTGAATCATGGTTTTCATGATTCATTGCCATAATCCATGACCATCATGGAATCATTCCCCACCTGAACTATGGTTTTGGAAGGGACCTTCAAGGTCATGAAGTCCCTTCCAACGCTATCATTCTAGGGGGATCTAATTCAACACTGTAAAACTGGCATTAAACGCTGTATAAAGACTTGTAAAAGGTAGCCAACTGATTAATATTCTTGCTTTATAGAGCAGGATGGTTGGGGGAATGGACAATTGGACCAAAGCTGACTTCTAGCACCTACTAAGCAAAAGATACCATTAGATTAGTCCATGTTTTCCTACTTAATAGATTTCCTTTGAGGAAACCATGGGAAAAACCAAGAGGGCTATGAACAGAAGACAACAGAACCTAGAGATCCATCTTTTAACATTTCACAACTGAGGCAGAGCAACTGCACAGTAAAATCTCATCCTGAAATCTTTGAAGGGAGAAGCTTTTATTGTAAGGGCAGTTAAGAAGCCGGTCCCCTTTCCCCACAGGCCCCTCCCTCCATTGTTGGAGCCCTGCGATAAATAGAAAGAAAAGAATTTTTTCACTTCAAAGTAACTAAACCATGAAGTAATGAAAACAGGTCCATCATTGCAATTACCTTTATTCAGATATTTAAATCCACATATCAGTATTTCTTGTTCCCACTCAGCCTCTTCAACAGCTCAGTTCACAAAGGCCTCCCCTTGAATTCAGATAACATGCCATGCCTCCTCCAAAATATGTGACGGCCCAGTTCAAACTCCATGCTTCAGAGACCCCAACTGGATTTCTACAGGCCACTGAGCCACAAGCTCTTATAAATTTGTTTTTAATCTGACTGTATCGGGTATATACGCTGCTCAATAATGGTGGTTTCTAACTCTGAGAACAGCAAGAGAGGTCCCAACATTCTCGAAGCCAGCACAAAATGGCAACCGAGTTGACTTGATGAACTGCAGTCACTCACTGATCCCGAGTGTGTGTTTGGCCAATTTGTGGCCTCATTCAGCCTCAGAGCACCCTCACACGCATCCCATCAGAGCTCATATGAACACATGTGCACACATTCTGCATTTGTGCTCGTCTCAACAGTGAAGCTGCCAGCCTTTCCTCTTAATGAGAAGTTAAGATGCTATAGGAAATCAATTGTTTAAGAGTGTAGCCTGGCTTAGTTCCCAAGCAAAACCCTCTGAGGTTTCATGCAGGAAACCACAGAAGCCATAGAAACCAGAAAGCTTTTAAAAGCATTTACGATCAGGCCAAGTAGAGAGAGAGAGAGAGAAAGGGAATGCCATCATCTCTGGAAGAGGACACAATTCTTGGAGATGGACAGCTTTGGATTCGGGGAAACCTGCTCATTGTTCAAGTCTTGATTTGGCACGGTGGGCCAGCTTGAGCTAAGGACGGCATTTGCTATGCAGTTTCCCTTCGCAACTCCATTTCCAGCCATGGAGAAAAGCAACAGCACTTTCTTGGGATGAACACACCTTTGGAAGATACACCGATCCTAATTCTAAGCAGAGATCTGCCCCTGAAAGCTCATGCTTTTGCACCTGTTCCTGGCTGATATTTCAACCAGAACGACTACGATCCACCGTTTGATATTAGTGAACCTACCTTAACAAACATTTTGCCTGTGCGTTAGTTGAAAGAGATTATTTGTTCCAAATCAGGGCACATAGCTCAAGGTTAATCCGACTTCACTACACTAGGTCGAGAGTCAAATTAAGGGGATGGGCCTTGCTTTGCTTAGAGAAAGACTGAACAGATACCTGCAAAGGGTCTTCTATTGCAGATCCTGCCTTGAGCAGGGGGTTGGGCTGGATGTCCTCCCAGAACCCCTTCTCAGGAGAACTGACTGGACCACAACAGTCTTTTTCTCGCTGACCAGCCACAGATGGCCCTCCTCTGGCCTTCCTAATTCCCTTCAAACTCACCCTTTCCTCCCAACCCCGTCTGCCCAAAGCGCTGACAAAACTCCTTGCTGGCAAGCAGCTTTGCCCTCTACATTCAGCATCTCACAATAAGCAGGAATGCTACAGAAGGCTCCATCCTGCCACTAAGCGGGGGGGAAAAATAAGCTTTGAGGGGCTGTCAGTGGAACCTCTAGCCATGGTTCTGGATCCCCATCAGTCACAAATACTGCCTTCTCTGGGTCTGGCAGAACAACTTGGCCCTTGTCCTGCTATGCATTGATGTCTCTATGAATGACAGAGCATGCGATGCTTATAGAGAGAAAACTGGTGCTGGGCAGAAAATGATCCCAGGATGCTCACCGGGCTATGGAAAGAATAACGCAGGTTGAAGCTTTGGGGCTCCTCCTCCTAAAGGTGGGGAGAGAGTTGAAGGCAACCCAGTCTTTTATGGGATGAGTTGCCCTGTTGAGTGAATCAGTGAAGGCCAGTTTTATGTCCTCTGCCACATGCTTCTCGCCTTCAGCATGCTAGCATTAAAGATCAACCCGTCCCTGTCCACAAATATGTAACTTGGAGAAAGGAAAGGCTAATTCATCTTTGTAGAATTAAACCTACACAACTCCCTGCCACTAGATGTGACCACTAGCTTCAGTCCCAACAAGAATTTCGTTTAACCAGGCTAGGCAGTTTAGGGTCCAGGAAGCACTTGGATCTAGAACCAAGCTGATCCTTTTAGAGAAACTAGCAACCTGAATCTGGAGGATCCACTTCTCTCTCCAGAAAACAAGATGGGTCCAGCCTACGTCCTTCCAGATAGGATTGCAGTTCCCAGACTTCCCAGGCTGTGGGCTTAAACATCCGGAAGGCAGCTGGCTTAGCAAGGCAGGATTAGATAAAAGGCATGGAAAACAGGTGTTTGGGGCTGCAGTTGTAAAATGAAATCTCCATCTTGTACAGGAGGAGAGGGCATGCCCGCCCGCCCGCCCGACTGCCTTGGAATTTTTCTATGTCTGCAAAAGGAGGTCAACTGCCTGCTCTGTTCTCTTTCCTCTCCAAACCACGCTAGTTATTTTCTCCGATGGAATCCAAGCAGGGTTATTTTTTTCCCACAAGGGCAATGAAGGGTGTTGGAGGAGGAGGAGGAGGAGAAAGGGCAGTCAGCTAATAGGCTGGCCACAGGCTTGGGCTTGTTTTTGGAACGTAGCTGTGGGGGAAAGTTATTCATCACTTAATTCCTCCCTAGAGATTTTCCTGGCCTCTTTTTTTCCCACCACCAGGCCTATTATTTCAGTCACTGAAGGTATCCGGTTCGGGCTGTCCGACGAGGAGCCGCCTCCCTCCTGGGTGACAGAGGACACAATGCTTGGGAAAGTGTCAGCCCGCCCAGCCCGCACACAGCCTCCTTGCCTCACACTGGAAACTTGCCTGCGGTGGGTGGTTCATGTCATTACAACAGCTGCACGCTGCCGGCAGGCCGCCATGCCGCTCCCCTCCTGCTGCATGGGGGTGGCGGGGAGGAAGCCAACCCATCAGTTGACAAGCGAGCATAAGCAAAAAGGAAGGTGGAAAACGAGCTTGCATGACTTCTTTTATGCACTGCAACCGGATTTCTGCTGCCCTTCCAGTAGAGTTTCGGAGTCTAGGTTTATTTTTTGCCTGTAAACCAAGGCGTTTATATTCTGCCAGCATTCTGTGTACAGATGGGATTAGCTACTGGCTGTGTTCACACAACCTCCAACCAGGTTAGCTGGTTGTAGCTGCGTAATCAGCTTGGCTAGGTGTGTTGGATGGTTTGCTTTTTAAGGGCTTAGTGTTTTGTGCAAAACCCACCTGCATGGTTAGTTTCTGGTTCAGGGAACTGTGCCAACCCAGAAAAATGGGTTAATTCATGAAACAGATTGTATCATGCAAAGACAGCCAATGGGTGGAGAACTCAAGAAGCTGACTGTTGCAGCTTTTACAAAATATATATATATATAATAATAAAGGAAAGTCTCTAGCATCACAGAAACTTGCAAAGAAGGGATTGCACTATAGAATGAAAAGCCACAGGAAAGGCTGAATAAAATATTCATGGGCCTATAGAAAGGTAGAGAGAGGTTGAGTACTGAGTTTCCCTGGCTTCAGCTGTATGGGGTTTGCTGCAAGAAATCACTCATCTTATTTCTGGGTACCTGACCCTTTTCACTGGAGAAGCCTACAATTAACCCTGGATTTTATGTATGGGTTGTCACTGCTCTTCAATTTGACTTCTTCCCTATAATTAGCGCAAGAATAGACGAATGCATGCCAATTTTAACTCGTTTAGTCGCGATACTGTACTTTGGATCTCTAGGTGTAAATTCTTGCAGCTCAATATGCCAGCTTGCTATATCCTTTAATGACATCTCACAGAATATATATTGGGTCCCTGCCTTTTAAAGCAAAATATTTGTTCTCCCTGGAAGCAAAATCCCTAAGCGCAAATTAAAGGCCAGAAACAGAGGACACTTTGGTTACCATTTCTGTAAGCTAGACTAGGAAGTTGAGGGGGGAAAAAAAAGTGAGGTGGCCAAAATATTTCCCTATAGCAATCAAGCTTGACTTAAGGAGTTTAGTTTTCACAGCAGAGCAATAAAGCCTGTTCTTACATTAAAACGTCAGAAAATGAATGATGATGATAGTAGTAATAATAACAATAACAAGAGCAGCAGCATAGAGCATGAGGTTTTGTATGGCTGGTTTCACCCAGGTCAAAAGGTACTATAAAATTCTGGTCGTTCAAGTCAAGTCAGTCATTTATAGCTCACAAAACTATGTTCCCAAACCTGTCCTGTTCCTGTGTCCTTCCTTAGTCCCCGTCATCCTCTAGCTAAAACATCTCTGGAGTTGAATAATAAGGAGGAATAAAGATGCAGCCAGAATCTTAAAGGAATCTTCTAAAGCAGAAATATATCTTTAAATGTGGAAGGTATGTGTCCCTTAAATTCTGGGCTGCGTGGAGCTCTGTGCAGTGTCTAAATTGATTCACTTGAGTTAAAAATGGGCCATAAATAAAATTAATGCTACTAAAGTTATATTTGGAATTGTTGATTCACAAGGAAGGGCACTTGGGTGTTCTCCAGATGGTTCAGGCTACAACTCCCATAATGCCTTCTCCTGGGCCATGCAGTCTGCAGATTGTGGAAGCTGCAACCCAGAACATCTGGAAGACATCAGGTGGCCAACTCCTGATTTAGAAAGTACATCTCTGTGAAAAAATATTCAGCCCCTTTCATATTTCCTGAATGTTTGCAGATACTTGCCACTGAAGGCTTCTCAGGGCTTCCTGTGAGTCCTACAGATACTGCAGGAAAATTTGAGTGAATAAGCCCCTCAATTTTTTTCCTTATTTATAACAAAGTAATCCAACATGCAGTGTGCCGGTGTGAAAATGTAATTGCCTCTTTGGCTTGTGCCCCTTTCAGTTGTAATAACTACAACCAGAAGACCACCTATAATTAATGACTGGTCTCTAATCTGCTTAATTAAAATATAGTAAAGATTATGAGAAATACATTAAAGATTACAACATACAGTAACATCAAGTTCTGTTGGAAGAACAATAGCAACATGCTTCTCATGCCCATCAGCGGCTGCCCTTGAGTTGTCTTCCGAGCCATGGCGGATATTTTTGGTTTATTTTCTCTTCCCTCTAATCAAAAAGCTCCCTCCCCCTCCATTTCTTCTCTTCCCCACTTACTATCATAAGCCGTTTAGACAGAATGCCAGAAGCAACTCTGGGGCTTTCATGGCAAGGGTGGCAGAAGCTGAGGAAGAGGCACTATCTCCATGCCAAGCTTAATACAGTCATCCTTTTTCAAACAGAGAGCACACTTCGCTATGGCCTGCTAAATTGACTAGTACTTGCCAGGGACTGGGAAGAATGAGGAGGGGCCAGCATAACTGCGTAATTTCTCCACCATTTAGGAAGAAAAATAACTCAGGCGCTCAAGAGGTGCCTGAAAAACCTGGCATCCAGATGCTATCATCGTGTTCTTGCAACGTGCAAAGCCATGGTTCCTTTCATTAATTAGCCATATGTGTTGGGTTCTCCAAATGCACTGACTTGCAAGCCAAAATTCACAAACCATAGATTCACAGAACATGCTAAGCTGAAAATAAAGCAAGCAAACTACTTTACTGATTGATACCCAACCCAATTCTCTTGCCCTTGCGTACCTTGAAGGCAATCAAAAAGGAGGCTGACAGAGACAACGGGGGGGGGGGGGGGGGGAGATGGTTAGATGTCATTAGTGATGGTTACAGACAAGGAGGTCCATCAGGTCACAAAGGGTTGCAAGTAACTGAACAACTAAACAACAATACCACACATAGGTTTGGTTGTAGCAATCTACCTGCTAAGTCTATAGAAAGATCAGGCATTCCAGCTTGTACGCATGTACCTAGCTCAGCTTTATCCACACCAGAGTAACCGTAACTGTTAAGGTGGTTTGTCTGGGGCTTAGCCTGTTCAGTGCAGACCTAGCCATGATGGCATAACCTTGCGGGCTCAATGGCTTGCTTTTGCAGTTTTAAAAGCCACGTTCAACATTTTGCGTAAAGGCTCCTCCTATTCTCTATTGAAGGTGGTTCACAAAAATAAGGAGGGTGGAAGAAAATTCATGAGAGTGTTTAAAAAAAGAAATGAAAGGCCAATAAAATTCACCTCTCTTGCATAAAGACACCTTATCTATGGTAAACTCAGAAGGGCTTCCTGAGTTGTTGTCAGGCAGGCTGGCCTCACCCTTTTAGCATATCAGCTTATCTCATCTTCCCAGGGATTTGGTAGGCCATGTTGCATCAACCTGGGGTGAAGGGGGAAGCAGAAGGTGGGGAGGAGAATAACACTTCCATTTTTTCCCTCTCAGATTCTCCTATAGAATAATGGCTGACATTTTCTGGATCTTGATTTGGAAAAGATTCAGGAAGACATTATGTTGGGAAAAAAATGCAGAGAGGTTATTCTCATTTTAGGTACTCAAGACATACCTTCACACCCACTCTGTTTCTTAGACCTAGTTCCTAGCACATCATCTTATGTCAAGCTTTTAGGTTTGTTAAACCACTCTTTAGAGCATCACATTCATTTCCACTTTAGTTCTTCCTTATAAAATATAGGTCAGCAGAGTGTGTAGATCATCATTTATTGTTGCTTATTCAACTTATACATCTCCACCCAAAATGGCTTAACTGCATTAAAATCTGAGACTGTAGTTTACTGTACCCAAACAAGCCATATTCATGAACCACCAACAAATCTTGGGTTAAAACATGATCTGACTTACTTAGGTGCAATAATCTTTAATAATAATAATAATGGTTATTAAATTTATATGCCACTCGACTCCCAGCATCTCTCAGTTGAATATTGTACCCAAACAAGCCAGGATTCATAAGCCAAGCTTAGTTTAGCACTACTTACCCTGACTTGTTTAGTGCCATAAACAATAATCTCAGGTTATTTGGTCTCTATTTCTGGATATTAAATTTGGAGGTCAGTAAATGGAATTCAGCAACAGACTAGGAAAAAAATCAAATAAAGCATATTACGGCTTGGGTGTTATCTGAATGCAGATGCACACGGGTTTAGCTTTTATATATTTTACGTTTTAGGTGGTGCTTTCTTTTTGGAAAAAACATGCACTTGCTTTCTGGGCCTTTGCAGCGTTTCTGCAACAGCTGCTGTTTCAGGGCTTGGACCATCTTTGTGGAAAATGCAGCAAGACAGTTAACCCAAGTTCCTGCTGGGTTTCCCCACCTCCTAGGCTCTACAGCCTCCCATCTTAAGCCGACCTAAACCAAATTAACTGGATGGGCTAGCTGCACCTAATTCAACCTAGGATCAGGTTGCATGAGGAAGCTACTGAGGCATTTCCAGCACAAATTTCCTTGGGCCCTTCAGCTGCTGTCAAAACAAGAAGAAGAATGGCTTCCCATGACAAAAAGCTCTTTTTTAACATCAGAAACAAAAGGCTTCTTGTATCAAATTTCATGGTGGGATTTCTTGATTTTTCTCCGGGCCAGAACTTGCAACTGCTAAACTCACTAGCAGAACCTCCCAGAGGTGATTTCTCATTAAAAGTGGGGGGGGGGGGCAGTGTGTGCGTTGTGCTGCTAAAATAGCATTTCCCATAAATTAAATTCTCCCTCTTTTCTCCTTTTACAGCCTTTTCGGTGCCTCTTCTCCCGTTTTGGAACATTCAACAGGTATAGCCCTTACCCCACGCTCCCCTCTGTGCTTGCAGGGCAGAAAAAGCCGCACTTATTGAATTTCAGCCTGTCCTGGAAACGCTTGCAAGGCCCCGGGAGGCGGATGATCACCATAGGTGGTCAGAGCGGTTCTTCTGTAGCGTTAAGCCATCATGGAGCCAGGTTTGGGGGGTGAGCCCAGCCCGCAGGGAATATAAATCGCCATTTGTTTGGCCTGCCATCTGTTTAATGTATATTTTTATTTATTTATTTATTTATTTATTTATTTATTTATTTTCAAATTTGTATGCCGCCCATCTCCCCCAATGGGTGACTCTGGGCAGCTCAATCTAAAGTAAAGACAGTAAAAACATCACCGTATATCCGGCCTCCCTTCTATATTTTAGACCCCATGTTGAAAATGGAGGGGGATTTCTTTGCATTCGAACCCCAGAACAACAAACCCTGTGAGGTAGACCAGGCCGTGAGGGAGGAAACAGCCCAATGTTGGCTTGCCAGCCTCTGTGGTGGAAGGTGGGCCTCCCAAACTGGCTTTTTCCCCTTTCCACACCACTGGCTCTCATTCGTGGCTTAGAGCATTACACAAGCCCAGCCCATCCTGGTTTATTCAGAAAACCAGGTTTAAACCCCCCCACGGCCCGTTTTTAAACAGACCAGCAATTCTCCTCGCTTGCTGCCCCTGGAAAATGGAGGAGCCGCCTTGTCGTTTCCCAAAATGCTCTTCGGCGCTGCAAGGGATTGTGGGATTTAAAAAACCAAACAACTGGACGGGCGAGAGGCGGCCAAACGATTTGGACTACAAAACCCATCCTCTCCTGCCTCAGGAGAGGAGGAAAGGGGGGAGTGACGCCCTCACAGTTTTGGCGGGAAACGCGGTTGCTCAAAAAGCGTTCCCCAAAAGCTGAGGCGAGGGGTCCCTGAGGAAAAAAAGGGGGTCCCTCATTGTCTTTGGGGTCTCCCCTCTTTTCCATCCCCTGAAGGGATGCCAACCCCCCCAAAAAGCTTATTTCTTGCAGCACGCTGGTTTTGGAGATGCCTCGTGGTCTTCCGCTGCCCCCTTCTCCTGCTGCCTGGCATGGCCGCCAACCCCCTCGCTGGTCCTCAGCGGCGGGAAAATTGGGTTCTTTTTAAATTTACTTTGTTTGGATGGCTATGGCGGCCCCAGGGCTGAAACTGCGTCTTGCAATAACCCAGTTATTACGCCTTGGAAGCCCCCCCCCCTAAAACAGGTGCTTGTGGCTTGAATCGTTGAGTTAGGATGGCCTGGGAAAAAATGGGAAAAGAAAGGGTGTTCTTGCTTTAATTAAATACAGACAGGAAAGAAAAATAAGTAATACACAGAACAGGAAGGAAGGAAGGGAAAGAAGGGTGTCCTGTTTTGGTTTTTTTTGCTTAAATTAAATACAGAAAGGAAAGGAAAGAATAATAAACACAAAATTGGAAGGAAGGGAGGAAAAAGGGAAGGAAGGAAAAGAAAAGGGTATTTTTCTTTTAATTAAATTATATACAGAAAGGAAAGAAAAATAAGCACAATGGAAGGAAGGAAGGAAGGAAGGAAGGAAGGGAGGGAGGGAGGAAGGAAGGAAGGAAGGAAAAAGGGAAGGAAGGAAAAGAAAAGGGTATTTTTCTTTTAATTAAATTATATACAGAAAGGAAAGAAAAATAAGCACAACAGAAGGAAGGAAGGAAGGAAGGAAGGAAGGAAGGAAGGAAGGAAGGAAGGAAGGAAGGAAGGAAGGGATTTTAATTTTTTTTTTCCAAAAAAGGTTGATCTGCTATATTCTAGAATGCAATCTTCAGCAAGGAAGCGGGGCTTTTGGCTCAAAAAAACATGCACAACCCACAACTAGATGCTCTGGGATAGCCCTCCCTTGCTTAAGCTCACAGGTATACTGCTCCTGAATAAGCAGGCTCAGTTCATCATGGCCTCTTTAACTCCAAAATGTAAGCTGTGAGGCGACTGACTACAGGGCTGTAGGCTAGACTCAGGAGTTCCTCTCTAGTGTGGCCAAGCAACTAGCAGGTCTGCAAGTTTATGGTGTATTATTATTATTATTATTATTATTTTTTACAGAGTTGCCTATTAGTCAGTTTCACAAGGTGGCCAGAAATCCATGGATTGTGAGGGATGGTGAGAAGCTATAAAGTGTTCCCAAGAGGACACTGTCAATAGCCAAAGGTTAGTGAGTTTCAAATTAGAGACAGAGAATGCAAGCCACTTCTGCTAATTATGAAATTATAGTCACTGCAATTTCAGCATTTGCATTCTGCACCACAACCATCATATACAAGTGGTGACAGCAAGAAGGAAGAAGGAGAACGTTCTCCTTGGCATAAAAAAGGAAGGAAGCAAACAAGCAAGTGATTTTTCTCCGCACCAACCACCCTGGTCTGCCTGTGAGAAACTAGGGGCTAGCTTCACAAAAGGACAGCAATCTTGGAGCCAGATCCACAGACAGTGCACTAATGAGAAACAAATGCAAGTTTATTGTGCAATAAACGGATTATGCAGGAAGGCAGACTCTGGGTGCCCAGCTGCTTTCAAATCCCCAAAGCGAGTCATTTCCCTTCCTAGTTTATAGGCTGTGCAATGTTGGTTTGATTGCTCTGAAGGGAGGTTGGGAAAACAGCCGTGGTAATTAGCTAATGAGGAAAGGACAGTGAGAAGTAACTTTGAAGCCCAATAAAGACCAGGATGTGGAGGGTAGGTTAGTGTCATTTCCACTTCAAATTCCCAACCCTTTTCTTCCTTCGCCTGCTGTTCTCTAGAGGCGTTTAGAATGGAGTTTAAACTGTTCTTTGGTTTTTCAAAAACCCAGTCCATTTGGTGAACAGAAAGTATTGCCAGTTTTCAGTCAGAGTCAGTCTGTCCTTCCTTCCTTCCTTCCTTCCTTCCTTCCTTCCTTCCTTCCTTCCTTCCTTCCTTCCTTCCTTCCTTCCTTCCTTCCTTCCTTCCTTCCTTCCTTTCTTTCTTTCTTTCTTTCTTTCTTTCTTTCTTTCTTTCTTTCTTTCTTTCATGCAATACGAGGTTGCATATAAATACTTGTCACTTAATGTCATAGATTTTGAAATAGCATTGTGAGCAATTTGGTGAACAATGCAAGTTTCACAAAGGGTATGAGAGGGCAGGGTGCAGAATGTGATTTGAAAATGTAAAAAAAAAACAAAAAAACTAGAATTCCTAGGGCTCGAAACTGGTTTAGCAGTCTACATTGGGTATCTATGAGCATGTCCAGAGTGCTTGTCTCCTCATCAGGGAGCTAGGATTTTTCCAAAATCAAATTCTTCACCTAGAGAATTCTCTACGTGCTCAGAGGTACATCTCTGTGGCTGCAGTGGCATCCTGCATTTAACTTAAATTAATTTGTTTCCTGGATTTGCACAGGGCTCTAAACCATTAAACTAACCAAACAAGGTGGAATGCATAATATGTTAGGTCATACAGAAACTTACAAGTTTAAAAGTAACCAAGCTTAGTCTATTGTAGCCCATGTAGTTATTAAGACTGATTGCATCCGGTGTGTTGTGCAAACCCCACCTGTAAGTTTCAGGGCTAAAGCCACAGGACTTGGTGACTAAAACCATGTTTAGGATAGATTGTGGTTGAATTATGGACATGATTGGAGGCAGAAGGAGATAAAGTGGATGGATTAATTCATCAGATATATTACCTATTTGTTAACGAAGACTTTAAATTGACTTTTTATTCACATTGCAGAAGAAAATATGGCTGATCAGGCAGTGTGGTCAGAGGAAAGGAAGACTATCAGGTGAGTTGAACACAATATAAGGATGTGGAAATATATTTATTTTCCCCTGAAGGAGTGTTTGTATGAGTCTCTTTGGACTCATTTATGTAACACTAAATCATGCATTTGAACCCAGCCCTAACTGAGGGGTTATTGAAAACTTGCCTATTCATTTGCCTAAACTGGGAATGCATTATATGCACTCTGGAGGTGTGGACATTTTTGTCTGTTCTGGACGTGCCATATTTTATGGCTGTGAAGTATCTCAGATGTTGGTCCTCCCCATCATCTGCTGCTGGGTCTTTCTAAATGCAAAGCCAGGAGCTTCTGCATAAAAAGCAGGGACTTATCCCTCCATGGTGCATTATGGGCCATGCTGAAGAAGCCACAGTGGGCAAGGATCACGCATCACGTTAAGCCAGAAACCTAGTTTACACAGCTCAGTGGCTGGATTTCCACAACTTGCCAATCTAAAACTAAACAGAACCACATTATGGCTGAGTGAATGGTGTGAACCCAGACTGTAAATGTGGTGTGCAGTCACCCCTGCACATTATTCTGACATTCGCCATATTAGCCTTCCATAATCTGGTGCCCTCCAGATGTTTGGGCACTACGGCTGCTGGGAACATCTGGAGGACATGAGGCTAGGGAAAGCTATTCAATATCATTGTGTTACCCATGAAACTGAGGTCAACAATTATATGTACAGAGGAATGTTGACAGGCATAGATTTCAGAAACGGAGCGATTGCATTTTAAATGCAAAAATCGAAGGCACCGATTTTCTATTCCCACTGGCCACAGTTCCCACTGACGAGGGGCTTCGTAGTGTGACGGTGATTTGTTGTTCAGTCACTAAGTCATGTCCGACTCTTCGTGACCCCATGAATCATATCGCGCCAGGCCTTCCTGTCCTTCACTGCCTCCCGGAGTTTGCTCAGTTTCATGTTCATTGCTTCGGTGATGCTATCTAACCATCTCATCCTCTGCCGTCCCCTTCTCCTTTTGCCTTCCATCTTTCCCAGCATCAGGGTCTTTTCCAAAGAGATCTCTCTTCGCATTAGGTGGCCAAAGTATCTGAGCTTGAGCTTCAGTATCAATCCTTCCAATGAGCAGTCAGGGTTGATTTCCTTTAAGATTGACTGGTTTGACCTCCTAGCAGTCCAGGGGACTCTCAAGAATCTTCTCCAGCACCACAGTTCAAAAGCATCAATTCTTCGGCACTCAGCCTTCCTTATGGTCCAGTTCTCACAGCCATACATTGCTACTGGAAAAACCATAGCTTTGATTATGCGGATCTTTGTGAGCAAGGTGATGTCTCTGCTTTTTAATATCCTGTCTAGGTTTGCCATAGCTTTCCTCCCAAGGAGCAAGTGTCTTTTAATTTCATGGCTGCAGTCTCTGTCTGCAGTGATCTGGGAGCCCAAATAAATAAAGTCTGTTACTGCTTCCATTTCTACCCCTTCTATTTGCCAGGAATTGATGGGTCCAGATGCCGTGATCTTAGTTTTTTTAATGTTGAGTTTCAAGCCAGCTTTTGCACTCTCCTCTTTCACCCTCCTCAAGAGGCCCTTTAGTTCTTCTTCACTTTCTGCCATTAGGGTGGTCTGCATATCGTCTGCATATCCGAGGTTTCTATTTCATATTTCTCCCTGCAATCTTCATCCAGGCACTTAACGTGATTTTGCCTACTTGGCTGACACTTCTCCTAGCCAGGAGAAACTTCTGTGCACACACAGGACACATTCCTGCTCTTGGTAGTGTAAAGAAGGCCTCAGAAGCGAGGCAGAGCACAGTGAAAGAGTGAAGCTTTGTCAAGCAGCCCCAAAGCCTCCTTTGAAGCTTTGCACAGGGCTGCAACTTAACCCCGTTCGGCTAAGACTCCAAGCAAGTAGAAAGTAAACACCAGCATTTCTGTTACTTCTTTTTCTTTCTTTCAGCATCGCCACTCCACCCTTCTGTTTTCCATTGGTCAACATTTGATGTTGGCTTTTCTCCTCCTCTCCCCTCCCCAAAGAAAACAAAGCAATGTAGAAAAGAAGAAGCATGAATAGATGGCCATAAAAACAAATACACAGCTCTTGTGCAGAGGTACAAGTTTAGCTATTGAAAAGCTATGGCTTTGCTCCGAGGTGGACCATATGTCACCATTCCAGCACAGAGCGGCGCATGGTATCCTTGGAACCAAATCAGCTGGTTCATTGTCTCCTTCCTTTGGCGATTCTCCCCTCCCCATATATTCATAATGAACAGGAAGGGTCTGCCTTGAAGAGAAGGCACAAATTGATACATACACGCACCCACCCCCATCGGGGTGCACATGACCCATTTTAAGCAGGACAATAAACACATTTCAGACTGTTTAAAATCTTGAGAAAAGATCAGTTGCCACGGGGATCAGATGGTAAGCCATGATGCGGCCCATTAAACTCCAATTGCACCTTATTCATTAGGGCTGACTCTTAAGAGGTAAGGGAGGAGAGAGAGAGGGAAAAAAAGAGGAGGAGAAAGGAGTTTTGAAATGAAGTGGACCTTGAGAAAAGATTGGTACAATAACCAGTTCATCAAATTAGATGTAATTTAATTTGTTCTCTCCAGAGGCCTCCTTTGTTTAAAGTTATCACACACACCTCTTGCTTATAATCTCCAGCACTATTAAGATGGATTTCTTTCCAAGCCTCAAACATACCCTAAAGAGGGTAAAAATGGAGAATAAAAGAATAAATAAAAGCAAGAGATTCTCCTTTCGGAGCTTGCTGAGAGAAAGGCTGGTAATTGCAGAAATGCCTCTGGGCTAAAAGTTTTACCAAGACACATATAGAGAGGGATGTGCTTTTCTTCAGTCACACTGCGTCTCTTAGGATCAGCATTAAACTTTGCTCTGTTTGGAGTTGGTAATATTCCCTGGAATAAAGAATGCAAAACAGCTTTTAAACAGTGACACACGAAAGGCTTAAGTCTGCAGAAGGTTCATCAGGCAATCACGTGGTGAACTTTTTTTTTTAAGTATTATTTAAATTATTTGCCTTGCCAAAAGAACAAATTTCAAGATCTTGCAATCTGTGACGCTGTGGGGTTTTTTAACATCTGCAGAAGAACTGGTAAAACACAAATCCCAATTAAGGGTAGCCTCAAGTCTTTCTGCCAAGATTTGGCCACCGGTGAATCCTTTCCTGAGGTGATTTTGTTAGTTTCACTGAAACTCTAGAAATTCATGCATTTTTTGAAACTCTAGAAATCCATGCATCTGATGCAGCAAGATGCAGCTCATGGAAACATAGGCCCTTTAATTAAATGTATTAAAGTGCTCCCAGACTCCTTCTGATTTTTTGCCATCATAGACTAACACAGCTCTCTTCCTACAATATCTAGAAGCTGCAGGGTTTCTGCCTAAGGTGGGAACTTTCCACATTTTCTTAGCATTTCAGTTTGAGTTATATCCATCAGGACCAACCTCCAAACATTTTTAATATGATCAAGATTCGTTTGTGGCTTCCGCTTAAATTCCTCAGGGTGGGTTTGCCTCTGGAAGAATCCTGAACATCAGCACCTGTTGGATTTCTGCACATCCTATGAGCCATTCAAAGTCCCCTGAGACCAAAAGGGCAGAATTTTATCCGCATCCACCCCCCAACCCCCCCCCCCCCATTTTGGACCCTTTTAAAGGAGACAGAGTATGTCTCAATACAATTTGGAGTTCCCCATACATTGGTTCATTGATTGATTGATTTTCAAAAGCTTGGGAAGAAGGAGTTGCTGGTTTGAGAAAGACAAATTGCCGGTACCCTCCTGAGCTCACAGTTCTTGATCCTCTGCTGTGACTGACCAGCAAGGTTATTAAGGGTACCATAACACAATCATGGTCATTTGGGTCCAGTCAGCCCCTCAAATTAGAATGGCATAAGATGTCCATCTGTGGGGGAGCAGAAAAGGCCACGATTCCCACCAGCTCCTTAAGTCCCAATTATTCCCAGATTATCTTTTGAAATCTGAAGATCTCAAGCTGAATAAACCCGGGGGTTGAGTTACTGACAGCCCGGTGAATCTCTAAAGAGAGCTGGGAAGGAGCCCAGCCTCTTGGGTTAAAGGGGCCAGCCCCCATGGCTGACCTTTGGGGCAGGGGATGCTGTGTTATTGACTGATGGGCAGATAAACAGCCCCAGCCTTTGCTGTCTCCTTTGGCAGGCAAACAAGACAAGGCAACGACCTTCCTTAAGTTAAGGAATAACTGTTTGAATTAGATGAAAAACCTGGAACCTCGTTCTGGCTTTAGGGGCATCAAATCAAGTCTGAAATAAACAGCCTCAGGAAAATGAATAGGCCAAAGTCACTTCTCGCGATGTCCCATGGTTTCACCCTCCGGCAACCAAGACTTCAACCCTCTCCCCGCTTCCTGGGTGCTTCAGCACCCAAAACCTTTTAAGCCACTTTATTCTGATTTCTTTCCCCACTTCGCATGGCAGTTGACGAGAAAGAAGATTTTCTCCCCCTCAGGGAGATTTGACAGTTATTAAGAGAGGCAGATACCTTCCCTAGAAGGTGCATGCACAGATGTATTTCGTCCTCTTTGGTGGATGTTCATTTATTTATTTATATTTCAAATTTAGATGCTGCCCATCTCATGAAAAAGGGACTCTGGGCGGTTCCCTTCTCTGATGCTATAAAGAGGCTTTATGGGGTACGGTCCTCTCCTTGTATAGTTATTTGAAAGACTGGCCAGACCACATCTGGATTAAATACAAACCAACTGGCAGAAGACTCTTGCAGTTGTTTACTGACCCGAGGTTCCTTATTCACAAATTTACTAGTTGTACAGATCACCGAACCATAAACTTCTTCTTATATCTCTTTAAATCACAGATCTGTTTCACACACTGCACCAAGCAACGTGATTTGTTTGGTTATGGCCTAACATGCTGTGTCTCGTTTGCCAAAAAATAAATTTTCCTCAAAAATCATGCTGCTGAAATGCAGCTGTGGGGGCACCCAGTTTTCTCTGCAGGACCTCCAGTTGCTGGGAGGGCAGAGCCATCTGGGTGGGGTGGGGGAGCTGGAGGAGGCAGCAAATGACAACACATTTGCCTTTTAGCCATCTCACAAACAACGCAGCTTATGTCCTTGCATCCGACGTCATGATGCAAGTAGATTCTTGTCACGCTTGGACAATGGCATCCTGAGGCACGTACAGTATTGTTTTGTCACCGCAGTGATGCAAGGCTGCAAATGGGGTGCTGGGGGGTGCTTGCACGTATGGGTTAGCACGATGTGTGATGTTTCCTCATAATTTTGGCTTACCCAGCAAACTGGTCGAACCACATCTTAATGTGACGTATAAAGCCAGCTACACTCCTTACTGTTACCTCTGAACCTTTGTAGAAATCAATATATGCACAGGCGTATTTTGTTCTCTTTTATTAAAGTTCTCTTCCCGGTGGCGTGCAAAGGGAGTCATAATTCTAGCCTTCTCGGCCAATAAGTATTTGACGCTAGGCATCGCTCTCCAAATGAAGGCTCTGCTGAACATTTGCTGGTTCCTGCCTCACCCTGAACTACAAATCTGCCAACCCCATTTTTAGCCTGGTGTGTTATGCAGACTCAACTCCCGCAGTTAGCTTATGGTTCAGTTGTGTAATGCGAATCCAGGCAACTGATTAATGATGTAAACAAATCTTGTTTAAGTAATCCTGTATAAGTGTCTCCTGGTCAAGTTGACTGAGTACATCTTGGGGTTTTCCAGAGATTTAAACCAGTTGATCCAGAGTGTGGTAGGCTGATCTATTTGTTTAAATTATAAATAAAGGCAGGAAAGGGGGGAAAACCCTGTATTTGCATCCCTTTTTAGACCATTGATTTCTTCATGAGCCCAGAACAAGAGAGAGACTGGAATCAAAGCATTCCATGGTCATTTCTCCATCCAAACATGATGTCAGATCTTATTTACATGCCAATGTGAGGTGCTCAACTGACCCAAGATGGGTTTTAAAAAAAAAAAGCAAAAGCAGGCTTCCTATTCTTTGCAATCAATAATTGCCAATGTTCCTGGGAGCTACCCTAACTAGAGGTGTTTCCTTGCACAAGAGGAGACAGCAAACGAGCTTTTAATTGGCAACAGATTATATTTATCAACCTGACAGCTAAGAAGTCTGGGGCAATCCTCTTGGTTGCTGACAGTGTGAGGCAGGGGTAAAGAAAAGACTTCAAGGTTGGAAAGGAGGGTGGGGAAGGGGCCAAGATCCTTCTCATCATCTCACATCATTCTGAATTATTCATAAGCATCTTTGAAGAGGATGGATAAATCAAGAATGAAACTGATTCAAAGGTCCTATTCACCAGAGGCCAGCGTAAACTCACAGGGAAGACACGGAAGAGAACATCTCTGGAGGAGTGGGGGTGAGGTCATTTGGCAATGGGGAAAGGTGATACTAAGAATTGTTTAAGAGATGCTTTGAGATATATTGGGGGCCCACCTAAGTCAGTGGCTTCCCTCTGAAATAAAGGTGCGCCGTTTCCACACGATCCAGACTGACTTGGAGTTGGAAACTTGGGAGCTCCAATTTTCCCTCCGCCATCAATCTTAGCGTTTCCTCCCAGCCAAAATCCTGTTCTGCAAAGTGAGGAGGAGGACAAAACCGGCTCATCTTTCCTTGGAGGAATCTTGTGTGAATAAACTAAGCTACCCATCGAGGGGCCCAGATGCATTTATTTATTTATTTGATTTATACAGTCCTCCATCTTAAACAAAGAGTGGAATTTGGGCTGCAAACCTCCAGACAGGCACTCGAGGGGAGCAAAGAGTGGAATCATCTGTCTCTCTTGGCTGTAGCCATCTGGAATTTGGTAGCCCAAATCTGGTACACCTTACGAACAGGTAGTCTTGCTCATAAAAATAAGGACATGCCTGTTTCTCATGCTACTAAAAGAGCCCCCGGCTTTTTTTTTTTTTTTTTTAGGACATTTCATTTCATATCAGTCTTCTCCAACCATTTACCCCACCAGTTGCACACACCACCTGTGTAGATCACCGGGCCACGTATTAACTAATCTGCTTTTTGAAACTTTAGCACACTACCTACAACATTTTCTTCTTTATACAACCAAATCAGAATGCAAGCCACATTACTGTTTGCTGCAGTCTGTGGCTGCATTCCCACCGGGCCCTCAGGTAGGAGTTTGTTCCCTGGGGTGTGTGGTCTTAGCCACCACAACTGGGATCCTGCATTTGCAGAAAGTCACAGCCCAACCCACCGCACTGGGGTTAAACTCCGTGTGTAAACCCAGCTTGTGTACCCCTTTATATTCCTCCAAATGGGGGGTCTCTCACCGCCACCATCTTTCAGCTCGCTTCAGAATGAGTATTTGCCTTTCGCTCTCTCTTCTCCAGGGTCTTTTCTCCCCCTGAGCTGAAAAAAAATGTCTCGGTGTTGGGGGAATAGTCTAATGGCATACTTAAGATTTTGATGGGCCCGCCACCCCCCGGAGGCATTGTTTGCTCCTTCCTTTTCTTAGCAAGATGGGAGAGAAGAATGCCTGCAGGTTGCCAGGGTCTCTCCAGATTGATAGGAATGGCGTTTGCATTGGTTACAGCTGTGTTCCCTGGATTCCTGGCCAAGACACCAGCTTGGGCGTCCTTTGTCCGGCATTGTGAAGAGGACACCGAGGGGCCACATTTATACAAACTCGATAGCAGTTGTGGCGGGACCTTGCGGTTTTGTCCTTCGCTGTCCCTCGGACGAAAACAGGTCTTCCAGAAGGAAAAGCACAGGAGCGGGGCGGGAAGGCAGAGCGTGTTCAAGGTGAGGACACATGAGGAATCCCATTAAGGTTGGGCCGGACAATAAATTCAAAATCAAGAGAAATTCCAGTTCTCCTCCTCCTCTCTCTTAAAGAAGTCTCCCGCTGCTTGCCTTCTTGAAACCAGCTCTTTTCCCACTAGCTGCTCCCTGATTTATAGTCCTACTTTTGGACGGCGCGTAAGTGGCTGAAACTGTTTAGCACTGCCTGGCGGTTTCCTTAAGCAGCAGGAAAAAGGCTCCTGATCCTTGAAACGGGGTGCAGAGGAATTACGCTGGGTCACTTTCTTCGGCCCTTCTTATTCTTGTGCCCAGCGGTCTAATGCAAACACACACTGGCTCAGACACACCACGCAATGTCCCGCTCTCTTCCTTCTTAATGAACTCACAATTAACACAACAGCATCTGCGTTGCTCCTAGATTTGCCTTCTTTAAGCCAGCTTGCCCAGTCCAGATTGCCACGACCTCCTAAGCATTCGTTCTGGGTTCATACGGGAGTCAGCAAGGTGTAGCGGTCATGTTGCTGGAGTAGGATAAAAGAGATCCCGGTTTAAGTCCAATCTGAGTTAAGAAGGCTCACACATGCTCAGCCCGGCCAACCTCACAGGGTTGTTGTAGGGGTGTAATTGGAGGCGGGAGTGCTGCGTATGCTGCCTTGAGCCCTTGCGGAAGAGGGGGGTATAGTCTAATAAAATCAGTTATTTTAGTCCTTTACAAAACTAAGCTTAGATTGTTTTAATCTTGGCTTACTTTAATGGTTTAGTTTATAAGTCGATGCTGGTCTATGATAGTAATAACATTTAAACTGGCCCACTAGTGTTTGCATCAGATGGTTCTTCAAATCCCCAACAATGGGTTAAAAGCGTGATGTGAAGACTGTTTGTCTTAGGTTGTGTGTTTGTTTGGATTAGGCTGATGTTGTGCCAAACGTTTTAAAGTAACGTTTATAGTTTATAACAACATTTAATCCTTGGCTTTTTTCCCTTCCCAGACCAAAACGGGAGGATTTCTTTGCTGGATTGCAGAAGGCAACAAAACTTCAGCCCTCCGAGAGGTTTTCTGTATAAAAGATAGGAGAATTTGAGGTTTTTTGATCCACGTCCACAGAGGCAGGCAACAGTTGTCGTCCCAGCCGCTGTCGAACTACAACTTGCAGCATCTCTCAGCACTCGCTGTGGCTGCTGGGAACAGTAGTTCCACAAGCGTGAACAGCAGCTCTAAACCCATCCGGGGGATCCTGTTTGAAGCCAGCAAAGCTCTGGGCCGAAAAAGGAAGGCTTACAGAGGTTGCGGACCACGGTTTGCTCAAAAGCCTCCTGCTTATTTCAGCAACACTGCAGCTGCAATATGCTGACCGACAGCTGTCTGGCCTCTGTTTAAACATCAGGGATGAAGCCAGCTGCAATCTAAGGCCGTTTATCCCACTTTGTAGTTCTTCTACAAATTTGCCAGAGTCTGCTTGCTTGCAATTTTTATCCATTACTTCCCATCCTAGAGCAATAAGGGCACATCTGCCCCCATTATCTCTGTGACAGGCCTTTCAGAATGTCAGGACGTTTATCACATCTCTCCTAATCTTCTCTTTCCCAAGAATGCATACCCAGTTCTTTTCATCACTGAAACAATCTTTGGTGCCACTCCTGACTTTCATTACCGTCAAGTTGCCCGCCGACCGAGCTGGAGATTTACATGGGGGGGGCAGGAGAGAAGTTGTTTATCCTTGACTACTTCTGCTCTACTGTTTTGTTTTATTTTTTTAATTTTCCCATCTAACCAACAGTCCTTCTGGCATTTCCAAGTGGTCTCCTATCCACTCGCCAGGCCTGGACCCGGCATAGCTTGGGGCTTTTGCCTGTTTTTCACCTTACTTATAACCCTGTGCACCTCTGGTGACTAGTTTTATAGTCTGGGCCTACAGTCCCTGATCTTTAGCAGCTTCAACAGCCGTCTACAAGGAGAAGCGAGTCGTCCAGGCAACTGTTTTGGAGCCATTTTTTTGAGAATCAGTAAAAAGAAATGGTAAACTCCCTGCCTATTCTGGGGAATTTTAGCCAGCTGCAAGGGGTCGAGCTTGGGGGTAGATGGGCATCCATATGCGCTGTGTCAGGGCTAGGTGGTCTCGCCAGCCCCCCGAGCTCCTTGGCTGCATAAAGTTCCTTCTTATGTTGTCCTGCCTGTGTCCCCGCTCTTTCCAAGCGGGCACGAAGCAGCGAGAGGCAGGTGAAGGAGGGAAACGATGTGTCCTAGGCCCAAAGCAGCAGCAGCAGCGAGAGGAGCAAGGGATGGGGCCCACCCCAGGAAAGACCTCTTGGCCAACCCCCCACTCCCCAATCTGAGCCAACCCTTGCAGTGCAATCAGTCAAGGCCTCCTCCCTTATTTTTCATCTCTGCTCCGCTCCTGAGTCAGGAGCGAATTCCAGTCTTTTGGACGGCTTCCTCATCCAAGAACCGGAAGAGGTTGCGAAGGCTACATCCTTCTTTAGAACCGGCTCTGTTTTTTGGAGACATGGGTGGAGGTGACAGAAGACGCGGAGCTGAAGGGCGAAGAGGCTGCAGTGGCTGGGGTGGGGGCGTGTGCAAGAGAGAGTGGCAGCTGAATGCAACTTTCTTTGGTGGCACCTTTCTGCCTCGTGGTACAAGAGGGCCGGTGTGCAAAGCCGCAGAGTTAGTGGATTGACCCGGCTCTTGTTTGGTCCCCAAGGGACAATCCAACTTTAATAACAGCTGGAGGGCGGATTCCGGACTTGCAGCTGAGGAGGAGGAGGAGGGCGAGGTGCAGCGGAGAGGGCAGACAGAGCAGAATTGGAGTGGGGAGGATTAGAGATGGGGAGAGTGCTGTTTCTGTTTCCTCCCAAGCAGAAGGGAAACAAGCCAACTGGATTGCTCACGGAGATCGGCAACCTTCCAAACTCCGTGCAGAAAACACCTCAGGCTTTTGTCTGGGCTCAGGGTCAGGCCGGATCAGTGTGTGGAGGGGAGACCACCTGGTGATCCCGGGCTGGCAGCTAGACCGGGAACTGAAACGAAAAGATCGGAAGGAAAGCAGCAGCTTCCTTGTGCAGCTGCCAGGGAAAATTGAACAGACGCGTCCACAAAGTCCCCAGGGCTTCAGCTGGACCTTTTGAAGTGGTGATCATAACCGAAGCAGCCTCTGGGAGTTAGGAAGCCTCCCCTCGCACCCAAATCCAAAGCCCGAGATAAAGAAAGGCAAAGAAGGAGGAAGGTGTTTTCTTTTCAGCCGGGAAATGAAGAAAGCAGGACTTGGGGAGAAAAACATCAGTCCAGAGAGGCTGAACTCCTTCAGAATCTGGTCGGTCTGCCTCAGCCTGTCCCCATTTTGCATGGAAGGCTAGGGAGCCCAGTCTTCAGAATCCCCAGCCTCTTTGGACATGCTGGCTGGGGATTCTGGGAGCTGTAGTCCCCATCCCTCTGTTGAGGGGACTCTGCCCTGGAGCACTGTGGTGTTGTCAGATTGGGTCGCCCAGCTCAGCTGTGGCCTTGACAAGGAACCAGCTTCCCTCCACGCAAGGAGGAGGAAGGGTGTGTGTGTGGGGAGAGAGAAGCCTCCGGAGAGGAGTGTTAAAGAAAAACATCTTTTTTTCAGTGCAAGCGCAAGGAGCAGGGCCTGACATGCCGACCTTGGTGCTTGGCGGCCGCCCAGCCAGTTACACGACTTGGCAAGGGGAGCGTGAGAAAGCAGGGGGCAATGGGCAAGCGTAGTTGCAGCTGTACAGAGACGGGGTGGGGGGGAGATGCTGCTGAACAGGGGGAAAAACCACACACCCTAATTAGAAAAATACGTGGCCCGAACGCAGCCTTTCCACCACAAACACCCAGCTGCGTTGACCCTCTCCTGCCAAATGTGCAAAGCGAGTTATTTGAGGCTATGGGAGCGTGGAATTTGCTAGGTTGGAAGCCGGGGCCAGGGTGGGGGGCAGGATAAGCTGCAGAGGCCGTGAAGCAGAGCTGTCATCACTCTGGTTGAGGCAGGGTGGAGCAAGACACCAAAGCAGAAGGCACCCCCCCTTCTTAAAAGGAGCAAAACTTCACCGTCCCCTCCTAGCCTCTCCTCTGGATGCGGGAAGCTGGTGTTTGCAAATCCTTCAACATGGACCAGGGCAGAAAGCAACGGGGAAAGGGGCTGAACTTTCAAGCACCTGCTTTTTGGAGTGCCAAATGCCAACTTGGAGTTGTCTTTGAGGACCTTCCCCCTTTGAAAGTAGGAAGAAGGAGCCAGGGAGAAAGCTGACTTCCCCCCTCCCCCCACTTAAAAGAAGTAGTAATTCAGGAAGTTATGTAAAAAGCTCAGGTTGTACTTTGCGGGGTGGGAGCTAATATATGCAGAGAGAAATTCTGGCTTTCTCACTGAAACTGAAGACGGGGAAGCAATATGCTTTGTGATTCGGTTGGGTGCGTTTAAAGCTGCCTCTCCGGTTGTCCTGGTAAATCGCCTCCAATATTACCATCGGCGTGTGTAATAATTATTTTGGAAATGCTTCAGCTCTAATGAGTCGCAGACAGACGCCTGTTCCAAAGCATTCCGCGGCTCGGTTACAAAATGGCAGCGCTCTCCTCGGAAGGAAAGCCAACTTAATTAAGCGCTGGGCCTCTGCAGAATGAGGCAACGGGGAATGGGAGACCATCGGATAATGCCCAGCTCACGCAGGTCACGGGACCGGTCTGGGAGCAATTTTAGTTTAGCCCTGGCCCCTGTTAACACGCCAGGAAATTAATTTCTTTCCACTCCATTGCTCGGTGGCAACCCTTCATTTCCTCCCACCCTCCGTGACATCTAGAGTTGTTTCAGACAAGTGTTGGCAGGTCAGGAATGGATGTGGCCTCACCACCCGTTTGAAAATGAACCTGGGCAATTTGCAATTCTGGCCAAGCGAAGTGGGAGAGACAGAGAGAGAGGAATAAGACTCTCTCGTAATGACTACTTTCTTTGTGTGACACGCCGTCTGCTGCTTCGTGTCTGGGAAAAAAGGAGACCGGCACGCATTCTCCTAGTGCCATCGACACAGCTCCAATGTGTGTGTCAATAACAGGCTCCTCACGCACACACACACACTCTCCTAGCTTCATTTCCTCCTCCTCCTCCTCCTCCTCCTCCTCCTCCTCCTCCCTTTTCCACGCGGTCCCTCCCACAGATAATACAATTTTCAGTGCCTCCGATCAAATCCGGGTCTTGGTACCGATGTTGTTGGTGCAAACGTGTGCGTATTCATCAGACTCACTGAGGTGGGATAGGCTACAAATATTCTCAATAAATTAGGTGCGATACATGGGAAATAGCAGAGGAATACACATGCACTTTGGGATCTGGTTTTTTTTTTTTAATTCCACGTGTTAGGATTCGTTACAGGCTACATTATAAGAGAGAGCCAGTTTGGTGTAGTGGTGAAGGCATCAGGGTAGAAACCGGGAGGCCATGAGTTCTAGTCCCGCCTAGGCACCAAGCCAGCTGGATGACCTTGGGCCAGTCCCTCTCTCAGCCCTGGGAAGGAGGCCAGGGCAAACCATTTCTGAAATCTTGCCAAGAAAACTGCAGGGACTAGTCGCCAGGAGTCAAGTCTGATTCAAAGGCACCAAAAGGAAGAAGAGAAGAACAAGAGAGATGTCTGTATCCTTTTCCCTCTCCCCAAAGCAGGCACTGTTTCCAGATGTGCTGCTGAATAAATTTCGGCCAGGGAGGAGTTGGTCCCAGTAGGAGGAAGCGAAGAACAGCAAGTAGCAAGCCCATCTCTTCTCTCCCTTGCTTGACCAGCGTGCATGGCACGCTAGAGGGTGTTAACCCCCCCCCCCGAGCACTCCTTGGCGGGTATAAATCGCACACCCAGAGAGACCTGCGTAAGAACCTCCTCCTCCTCCTCCTCCGAGGAATATTATCTAGGCTTTCCTTCCAGGAAGGATCTGGATAATGTCCTGCAAACACACCCTGAGAATCTGTGTTGTCCCCGCACTCTGAAGAAGGTCAAAGTATAATTGTTTTTTCGGCTGCTCCCGAGCTTCCTTTTGCTTCTAAACAAAGCGGCTTCCGCGTAAGCAGAGATGCATTTTTGGGAAGCCAGAAAAAGACCACCGGGGTTCCAGTTTAAAGGGACGTCCTCTCTTAAGCAGGCACCCCCAAGATGCTGGTTTGCTTGTTAGTTGATGAGATTTCTATCCCATCTTTTGTTCAAGGGCTCCGGGTAGTGTGATTTTCCTCCCATTCTGGGTAGACTTTATCACCCATTTCCTTGGACCGGGGGGGGGGGGCATCAGCAACGAGGGGAGCACATGTCATGCTAGTTTTCTGAAGGGCGAAGGATGCGTTAGTTGCAGAAGTCGGTCACCCTTGACGAAAAGGGATGTGCTAACGACAGAATTTGAGCAAGCAGCGTCATCCGGGCAAGGGTTTAGGGTGGAAGTCCGAGGGCGGGGGCGCCAGGAAATTGAGCCAGCAGATTTCCAATTCAGGAGCAGCGAAGTCATCCAAAATATCTCTCTAAGGAAGGGAAGGGTCATCAAACACAGAAGCGGAAAAGGTTCTGCTAAATCAGGCCAGGGACACTGAAATCCATCCCGTGCTTCCGGATAGGGGTGCAGGAGCAGAACATGTTCATACAGTCCTGGAGTTGGAGGGGGCCTTGGAGGTGAGCGGTTAGCGGGAATCCCCCAGAGCATCTCTGACAGATCACTATCCCATTCTAGCAAAGAACCTGCCCTATCATGTGGCAGCCTGTTCCACAGGCAGGCGGTGCAGAGTCAGGACGTTCTTCCTGAGATCTAGCCTGAACCTCCTTCCTTTTCCCTGTTCCATTACTGCCCCCAGAAGACACTGCCCAAAGGTAGACTGCCGCTGCCTATTGAGGCCCCATGTCCGCTTACTGACTACCGGTACTCATTAGCCTCTTTGGAGCTAACCTATGACAGATTAAATGTTATTCCAGTGCAATAGGTCTCTTGGGGAATGGTTAAGGGAATGTGGAAAATACTGCTCTAAGGGAAAAACAACAACAGCATTTTTAGTTCTTAAAGGATACTTTTTAAGGCTTCGGAAAAGGACAGACAGGAAGCAAGAAACGTTTTTCTTGCTACAGTTATTCCTCTTTTATCTTCCAGGCTTTGCTCCTCATACACACTAAATTGAAGTCAAATGGAGGCAAAGAACTTTTGCAAACAAGGACCGCTGGTGTTCCCCCTCCCCCAGTTCAGATGTCATCCCAAGAGGAAAAGGGGGGGGGGAAACCCCTCTTTCTTTCTTTTAAAGTTCCCCTCCTTTTATTTTCTGAAGTTAAGCTCTTGGAATGAATGCATTAACCAGTACCCCGGAAATCTGACTCATTTTTATGATTGCACGAGTTTGCCCTTATTAAAAAGGAGAGCGCGAGAGGGAAGAAGGTGGGGGCTGGAGTAAAGACAGAAGGATTTTTATTCTCCTTGTCCAACGAGAGCCAAGAAAATGGGTGTTCTTTGATAATATTTATGGTCTCTCGGGTTGGGAATGACAGCGTGACATTATTCATCCCGAAGCCAGAAACGTCTTCGCCCATTGGCGGCTTTTGTCAGGCGCAATGTTGGGGTGCCTTAGCGGTAGCAGACGGGGACGGAGGGGGTGCTTTGGAGACTTTTGCATCCGGGGATGGTGCGTCAGATTTTGTTTTCGTCCTTCCTTACACCCCCTGCGGGTTCTGCCCTTTGTTAATCCCTATGACGAAGGGGGGCACAGCAGAGAAATTTTAGCCTAAGTATAAACAAACATGGGGGGGGGGAGTTAGGAAGTCTTTGGGCAAATGCAAATAAACATCGGGGATAGTAAGGAGATGTTGAGGCCAGGCTGTATTTCAGCAAGGTGTTGCCTTTTAAATATGCACAGCTCTGGTGAAACAAAGCTCGATTTGGGTATACCTGTTTGCTGTTTCCCCGGGTGTGCCAATATACAGAAGGTGGCCTGTGAAGAGGAGGGGGGGGTGGAGAAGTTGCCAAGCTGTGCAAGCCAAGCTGCCCCCCACGCGCCCCAGACGGAGGCCTCACTTGAACCAAAGCTGGTTTCCCCTTTGCTGGGGCGTGCGCGCCCCAGCCCATAAAGTGAATTTGGCAGGACTTCTGAGCAGAAGGGAGAGAGAGAGGCTGTGTCAACTCACAGGAAGGGAGGAAGGGGGGCGGCTGGGAGGAGAAGCAGAGGCAGGGTTGGCAGGGAAAGACTTGGGAAAAGTCAGCCTCCGATGCGGCCAAGTTTCAAAGCGGCATTGAGCGGGGTCGCTTCGGGCGGCAGCAAACGGGAGAACCCTGCTTTGGCATTTCTCTGCATTAGGAAACTGGCAAAAAAACCCCCACCTTTGCAACTTAGCACCTCCAAAAGAACAAGGCAAAAGTCTTACAGGGTCCAGGAACTAATCCACAGAACCCCCCTTTTTGCCCGGGAGATGCTTTGCACTGGCTTTTCCTGCCTGCCCCCCCCGAGAGGGTCCGGTTTCCCCCAGAAGACCCTCCATGCCAGGCTGAAATGGAAAGACGCCCCATTTTGCTACACGCTCTAAAATCCCTAGTTTGGGCTGATAAAACAATCCTCACCTTCCCAGCGTGGGGCGGGGGGGGGGGAGGCTTGAGCGGAAAGCAGGTGGGGGGCCAGAAATCCCTCCAACAGCTAAACTCAGCGTGAATCAAAATGACCCTCGGAGCCCCAGGGCAGCCTAGCGAGCGGAAGCAGTCACTTGGGGGGCAACCCCTGGGGGCTTCACGGCTCTTCCCCTCGGGGAAACTTCTGCCTTAACCCCCCCCCCCGCTTCAGCATTGAAAACTTGGCACATTCCGATTTGCCTTCTCTCCTGTCGCGCCCCCGTTTCCCAAAAAGGTGCGTTAAAAGCGGCTTCCCCGCGGAGCCTCTGCAGGCGCCCGGAGAACGGGGTCGTGGCCACGCGGAGCCTTCCCTGCGGAGCGCGCTCCCCTCCCCTCCCCTCCCCTCCAAGCGGGCCGGGCGGGTGGAAAAACCGAGAGGAGGCCCGGCTGGCCGCCCTCCCCGCCCGCCTGCCTTCCGCCTCCCCTCCCTTCCTCCGCCGCGCTCAGCCACCCGCCGGCCTCCCAGCCGCCGCCAGTCGCGTGGCCCTCGCGCAGCCCCCGGTGGCGCGTGCGGGCGGCGCTCTCCCCCGCTCGCCGCGCGCCCCACAGCTGGTTCCAGCTGCCGGTGGCTATGCGGGGGGTCCTAAATGAAGCGGGGGCACAGGAGGAGGAGGAGGAGGAGGAAGAGGGGGAGGAAGATGCCTTTGAGCGTATGCAGGAGGGGATACCTCCCCCCTTCTCCACGCATAAATGAGTCACGGCTTCGTTTCTGCTGCTGAAAAAAAAAGGGGGGGGGTTATCTGAGCATGCACGGAGTGCAGTTCCCAAGTCTTGCCTTTTGGTAGAAGATGGTTCGTTTCCAACGAAGATAGAGGGAAAAGGTCTTCAGGTGGGTGTTATGGAAAATAAGTGAGGGAAAGTAACTCCATTAGTAGGACTGTGGCCCCTCTAGACGCCCCCCCCCCCTTGAAGTTCCACTTTCTGCTCATTAACCAGAATCTAGGCTTAAAAGGTTAAAAACGAGAAAATGTCAAGAAGAATGTACCGGAGTGAACCCAGTGGATAGGACAGCATCCCTGAGCATGTTTGGAGTGCTTGTGGGGAACATCAGAAGCTGTTTGTGCCAGTTTACATCGTTAGTCCCCTAGACCGGGGTTCCTCAACCTCAACAACTTTAAGATGGGTGGGCTTCAACTCCCAGAATTACCCAGCCAATGGATGGCTGGGGAATTCTGGGAGTTGAAGTCCACCCATCTTAAAGTTGCTGAGGTTGAGGAACCCTGCCCTAGACCTCTCTGGATGGACAAAATCAGTATTAGTTGTCCAGCAGAGGTGTTGTGGGGGGAGACACCAGAGAACAGCTTCCTGGGCACCCAAGAAATCCACGGTCCTTTTTCTTTTTGAAAAAGGGCCGTGTTTCCTAAAGGGGTCTTGACAGAGACGTCTTTCGTTCCACAGGGAGGTCGGCTAGTTCTCCGTGACCACCTTGCAACTGAACTACTGATTCCTTCCAAGTCCCCCAGGCTGGAATGGGGTTAGCAGCATCTAATCATCTCCTCCTGAGCTTGTTAAGATGCTGACGTCCTGTTTCCCCGGTTTCCCCTTCTTTCCAGAACCGATTGCTGGAACAGCACCCTCCGTCCTGGAACCTCTCCAGCTTTAGCTCAGTGGAGGTCAAACATCTCATTGCAAGGAAAACAGGCTGCAGGAAGCCGTGCAGGGAGGAGGAAGGGGGGGAGTTGTCAAGAGACCTCCAAAGTTTTATGTTTCTAAGTCTCAGCAGGCCTGTAGCTTTCTGCTCTATTAATCCTTTCCGAGTTCTGTCCTTGCTCTAAGTCATGGGTTCTTATGAAATCTGGAGATTTGTGCGGAGAGGAGGTCCTAGGCCTGCTCTCCCCATCAAACACTTCATATTCTGGATTCTAGAAAGCCACAGGTTGTGTCTTTAAAGACCCCCTCGTTCTTTCAAACCACCAGATTAGCAAACTCTCATCAGGACCCAACAAAAGTGTATGGTTATTGTTTAACATGTGTGCTAGTTCCTGGCTGTCGTCGTCGTCGTCTTCTTTTTAACAACACGCACGTGCTTTGAAACGCTCTTGCCTTTCAACGCCTAAACAAAAGAGAGATGAAACGAAACCCGGGAATGTCATCCAAACGATGCGTCTCATTTGAAAGAGATCCCCGTTGAGGGCTTCATTCCTGAACGAGGGTGTCATAAAGGCGCTGCTCTCGCCAGCCGTGGCAAGTTGTCCCAGAAGCCGAGCGCGACACGATGGCACCAAGCTAATTAACTAACCAAGTCCAAGGATGCAGCCTTGAGCAGGAATCAGTTCCTGGACCTCTCTCGATCCCTTCTGCCAGTTTTTATTTTTTTAAGCAAAATATTGTGAGGGTTCCACCCAGCTGCTGAAACCAAACCACATTCCCTAACCCACCAGAAATCCTCAGCAGGCCCAGGGAGCGTCTCCTCGCAGGACGGCCCACTTTGGTAGCCGCTGGAGCCGAATGCCAAGTTCTGCTCCGGCCGGGCGTTTTTCCGCCCTCGTAGCTCGACGCCCGACCTTCGCAGTCGGAGAGCCCTGGAACGTGCACCATGGCAATTCCTTCCCACTTGGCCTGGTTCCTGCATCTGTGGGCCAGACATCCCTGGGCAGAACTGAAAAGCTCCCACAGCCCTCTCTTCTCGTTCCAGCTTCCAGGCAGGAGCCTTGGCAGACGCAGCGCCTGTGTGCGTCAAAGGAAGACTGGAAGTCATGTGGGATTTCTAAAAGGGTAACTCAGATTTCCAGCCAGCCTTTCTTGTAATGGCGAGGGGGGGAGGCGGCTTTTCTCCCCCGACAGAAGCTGCAGATTTGAAAGGAGAAGGCTGAGCTGTTCCTCAAGGCTTGCTAAATCTCTTCTGTCTTCAGGCAAGGGCTTCACCTACAGAGATTTCCTACCTATTGTGGGGCTGATAATGGGCCAAGAGGCCTGAAGCGGGTGGGAGGGGGGAGATTACCAGGGCAATTCTGGTTAAAAGTCCAATCAACCGGAGAATTTTGATCAAGGAGGAGGAGAAATGGACGCTTTTTGAAAAATGATTCCTCCCTAGTAGTTGCAGAATTGCAGCTAGTCTTCCCCCCGCCCATCTCCCCAATGCAGAGAGGAGAAAACTTTACTAGTTTTATTTCTACCTAGCCCTTAAGGGCACCGGAGACTTCTGTTTTGCGGGAAGGAGGGAGAGTAGCCACCCCCTTTCTCCCAGGTTGCTTTTCAAGGGCTTTGGGGTGATTCCCTCCTACCCTTTAACCCCCAAAGACAGACAAGCTGAAAATAAACACACGTACACCCAGAGTTGGTGACTTGTTCAGCACAGGGGGATAGTGGTAGCTGTGGATCAGCTGAAAGGGGAAAGGGGTGGGGGTACATTTCCTGCCGGCCTCTCTCTAAGGAGAAGGAGGAGAAGAAGGTGTGCTGTTTGTTCAATGCTATCCAAACATTTGCGAAAGGTCTGGCAGCCAGGGAATGTGCAAGGCGGTGCGTCTTAGGCGTGGGAAAGTACTGCTCTCTTCAACCTTTGCTAGCCTTCTCCCCCCCGCCCCCCCCGCCCCCGGGCAAGCCAGCAGTTCAATTAAAAAAAGAAAGAAAGAAAGAAAGAAAGATCTCAGAGCCAAGAGATTTATTGAGCTGATAATGACAGCTTCAGTCAGCACTAAGCAGACATAAGGGAAAGAGGGAGAGAAGAAACTCCGAGGAGGCGGGCGGGGAAAAGAGATGAGAAGCTCCAGATTACAGAGAGAAGAGGAAGAGGTGTACATCTGAGCCAGGAAAGATTTGGTGTCAGAGGAAGGTGAAAGAATGGAGATGCAGACCTGCTGTTGGCTGGTTTTGGTGCAGGATGAAAACGGACAGGCAGTGTTTGGGCTGGGGGGCTTCTGCCTCACCCCCCCACCCCCCAGCCCATGTTTTCCAGATCACTAAAACAGCAGCATTGTGGGTTTCCTCTGGAGAGGGACATTTCGCTCTTGCACCCACCTAAACGAGCTGCTTTTTCTGTTGCTCCCTCTTTGGTGTCTCTGTGAGAGTTCCTGTTCTGAGATGGGAGGCCCCTCCAGCGCAAGGGCTGGTGAAGGACCCCAACCCACATCCCTCTTCTGAGCCCAGCTCATCCCCTTTCCCTGGGAGGTACTTGATTTATGGGGTGTGTCAGTGAAATTCATACTCAGTTTTGTAAAAAAAAAATAAAATTACCTGCTTGTTGCAGAACAGAAGCTGATTGGAGGAGGCCAACCTTGAACAGTGACTCATACAGGAGCTCAGGAGACCTTCTGCTGCTAAGGCGCTGGTTACCCTGCCAATTGGGAGTGACTGATGCTCTAATCCTACCCAGATTTATAGCGAACCCGGTTTCTTACTGGAAGCTGATTTTAGTAGGGTGACCCAGAGCAGTGACTCACACAGAAATACAAGAGGCATACTCTTGCTGTCCTGGGAGTGGCTGAGTGATGCTGTTGCATCTCATTTCAAAGGCAGGGTAGCATCATGTCTTCCTCTCTGCTGGAAGACATTTGCTGGAAACCGAACAAATGAAAGATCCTTAGGAATTTTTCGGGGAGAACAGCTCATTATTTCAGTAATGTGTGGGGGGCTTCATGAATTCCACCAAGGAGAGGCTAAGATCCATCTTCTGGGCTACATGTGCAGCCCTTCTGCTCTTTAAGTAAAAATAAAGCAGGCTCACTCTGACAGAAGTCTTTAAAATATCCACATACCTTTAAATCCCAGCAGCCCAGTTTTTTCAGCGTGGTGGTGGTTAAACTACCTTCCCAGGTCATCTGGGTTCACTCCAGCCCATTTTAAAAATATAAATGCAGAAGAGAGATTTAACATCAGCAAGGCAAGGTGAAGAAGTCTTCCACAGCCCCACAACGCCTCCAACCTCTATCAGGCCACCATTTTTTTTAAAATTATTTTTTTAAGCTAAAACCTTAAAAAAAAAAAAATCCTTGAGAAGGTATGTTTTTCTTGCCCCCTTTCTTGATTCCTTTTTCTGTTGCTCCCTCTTGTAAGGGGTCTCCCCTTCTCTGTCTCCTGGCATGAGTTCTGAGAAAGGAGGCCACTCCAGAACAGAGACTCATGAAGAGAGGCAGCAGACACTCTTTCTGAGAACCGCTAATCTTCCAACCCTGGGAACAATTCTGTTTACATACCCGTTTATGTAGCCCCTACTGAATTATCCCAGATTCAGGAAAAGAAGTATAAGTGGTTTGGGGAAAACCCCACAGTATCTAGAAATAAAGGCAAACAGGAGGCTGGGTGATTTTAAATGGTGGGTAATGGGAATTAACAAGTTTTCACTCTAGGCAGTATTACTCATGTCCTGGGTTTGCATCCTTGTGAAATGTGTACAAAATAACTTCAGGGGCATTTAGGTTCTTGGCTTTTGGTAAGAAAATCTGTTGGGTTTGGTTTTACCTAGGATAGGAACTCTCCCAGGTAGGGCCAGATCAACCCCATGAATTGAAATCCCCTTTCAACTGCCAGCTTGTAGTTCCAATCAAGGGTCAGATAAATATTTGCCGAGCATGCTTGAGTTATACTAAATTGTTGCCTTTTGCTTCTGTAGTTCTTCGACAATACCTGTAGCTTTATCTCTATTTACGGTAAATAAATGTGCTATATATCTATGGATAATGTAAACTTAGTTAACGGAATGGCCCCAGGGTGCGACGGAGGTGTGTGTGGGTATTGCATGGAGAAAGATACTATATTCTTGGCTGTGTGTGCGTGTGCGGAGGGGGGACTAAATTCCTTTTCCAATCTAGGAATTGCTGAGAATGGGAATGCAGGCAGAGGGAAGAATTTCAGCAATGCATCTGCACCTTTGGGTGCCCTGCGGAAGATACTTTATTAATCAGACTTTCTTAAACTTGTATAAATATCAGTTCTCAAGGCAGCTAACGAATGCACATTATCCCTGTTATCCTTCCAACACCCCTGCATGGCAAGTTAAGGATTTATTCTTGTTCTGTAACCATACTTTAGACTCTCACACCTGCACGGCCTGAATCTAAGAGGGAGAGGTCTATATATCTTCATTGGCAGCCGATTCTCAAGGCGTTTGAGTCAAATCTCTTGCAGAAGTAGCTTTGTTTTAACCCTCTGATGCTCAAGAAAGGCGGCGAGATCCACTCTTTTTTCCACAAGCACGTCATGAGTTGCAAAGAGGAGGAAGGTGGATTTAGAGATAGTCATTTTGCATTTGGGCTGTGTCCTCATGCTAATTTTTGAATACCGGGATTCTGGTTCTTGAATGCAGAAAAAAACCCCCAAAACCTCTGTATGTGCAAATGCCTTTTCTTGACTAGAACCACAGATGCCTCCCTGTTTATGAAATGGAGAGAGAGGACGTTTTGTTCCCTGGAACATTCCCAATGGCAGAAAAAGCACATTCTTAAGATGGAGCAGAGATTGTCACCTCTATAAAAGAAGTTAAAACGCAGCCTTCTACTCTGTTGGATATAACGATAGGCCGGGGAGACACGGATCATCCCTCCCTCCAATGGTGCTGAAGGAGCTGACGATCAATTATTCAGAATTAGAAGGCTGAGCGGGAATACGCTGCAACCCTACACAGGTTTCCCGCGATGCGCTTAGGTTCGCTTTCGCTCTGCTCCTCCGAGGAAGTGGTACAGCTTTCTCCAATCTTCTGCAAGGCCTTGGTGGGTCGCTCTGAACCACAGGGTTTAGTGCCCTGTGGGTGAAAAAGTATGTTCAGAAACTTTGGAAGGACCCGTGAACATATTAATCCAACCTTCTGCTCAATGCGCTAACTATTTTGAAAAGAAAAGGCTCCATTTTGATCCATCTGAGAGCCCCGCTCTGTATCGGGAGCCTGGGTGGGAGCTTCCCCCCCAGTAATTGAACAAATACCGTCTACAGTGGCAGAAAATGAGGTCTTCAACTCCTTAAACCCTCCACCTACCCTAAATGTTGCAGCTTTAGAGGAAAGGATCACCTTCTCTTTGGGCTAAGGCTCAAGGTCCCCTTTCATTTACTCCAAAAGTTCATTTTGCCCTGGTTTGCACCAAGGCTGCTCTGTGGACGGAAGCCACGTTCAACACAGGTGGTTACAGCCTTGGCATGAAATGAACCCCCGTATTGCCAGTGAAGTTGGGGGGTCTCGCTTCAGGCCTTGAGGGATCTGGTCCTGTCTTTGCAAATTGTTAAGCAAGCACAGCTGCCATTGACTGGACCTTCCAAGGTCTCGGTGACCCGATCATCATTTGTGTGTCCGTAACCCAACTTCCTATAAGCCAAGACATGTCCGCTGGGTCAGAGCAGCATCTGTTTGGCCCTGGTTCCCCTGACCTCTGAGCAGCCTGTCCCCCTGCGCCATTCACTTTGGAGCCATTAGACCCAGATCCTTTAAACTGGGAAGTCACGCTTCAAAAAAAAACAACCTTCATCAAGTAAGAGTTGAGGAAAGGACGGGGGGTCATAGTACCAACTGGAGAAGGACTGCTGGTGGGCCGGCTGGCTGGCTGAGCCCAGCTTCTTGGAAGACAGCAAAAGCTCTTCCCACATTGCTCTGGAGGATACAGGTGGAGGGCAAGAGCCCTAAGGTAGATTTAGGCCTAAATACCAAGAGCTGCCCCCCCAACACACACACGCTGCATTTCAGACAGAAGAATTGGTGGTTGGATGAATGGGTGGGTGGGTGGGTGGGTGGGTGGGTAGATAGATAGATAGATAGATAGATAGATAGATAGATAGATAGATAGATAGATAGATAGATAGATAGATAGATAATTTGAGCAAGAGGTGGTTGGAATCATCTCATTTTTATCTAGTCCCTTCCTTCCTTCCTTCCTTCCTTCCTTCCTTCCTCTTTCTATGTCTCCTTCCTTCCTTCCTTCCTTCCTTCCTTCCTTCCTTCCTTCCTTCCTTCCTTCCTTCCTTCCTTCTCTTTCTCCCTCCCTCCCTCCTTCCTTCCCTCCTTCCTTCCTTCCTTCCCTCCTTTCCTCCTCCCTCCTTTCCTCCTTTCCTCCCTCCCTCCTCTTTCTCCTTCCTTCCTTCCTTCCTTCCTTCCTTCCTTCCTTCCTTCCTTCCTTCCTTCCTTCCTTCCTTCCTTCCTTCCTTCCTTCCTTCCTAGAGCAGTTAAGCTGAACTTTCTAAGTTGCTTCTCCTCTGCCTTGGCCAAAGACAGATTTGATCTTCTTTGCCTTGTGTGAACTGGTTCCCTTCAAAAAAGCCAGATATCAGCAGGGGCATTTCCAGAGCGGTGCCGTTTCAGGGGTGGTGTTGGGGGCCCCCCAGTAGTCCACAGGTTTTCAAAACCAACTGATGGCTTCCTAACCATATGCGGTGTCTCCCGTGTGTGAACGCATATGGTAAAATGTTCAGGCTTTGTGCAAATCCAGTTTCCCTGTGAGAGGGGAATTTTGGAGACATCGGGTGTTTGGGGCAGGGCAGGAAATATCTATTTACAGATACAGAAACTCAGCAGGGATAAAAATAAAAGCGATTCTTTCCGGACAGAATGGCAGCACAGCATGTCTTTTGTCTCTCTTGCTAGCTATTTTCCAATTCCAAAATTACTGATTTTAGTAAGCCTATCTGAGCAATGGGGTGCAGACTAGCTAGTAGCCACCAGCCATCAACACACACTTTATTTTTAGCCACCATTACTCCCTAAGGAATGATTTTTTTTTTCTGTTTCTTTAAAATTACAAGCGAGATCATACACTGATGGTTGCCGGTTGATTTCCCCGAATACACAAAGCCATAATGCGGTCTGTTGGATTTGGGCTTAGCCAACTATTGTGGTTTATTACTCTGTGTGAACCTGGCCATTATGGCTTAAGCTTGGTTTTAAAAAGCAGGATGCTTAAATCCAGCCATAATGGACGATTCAAATCTTCCAGGAAAGTTAGAACAAAGGCTTTGTATCTTTCTTCTTCTTTTCATGAAACTTATAAAAGAGTTGGTTTCTCTTCGAAGGAGGAAGCAGAATGCCTTGGCCAAACTAGGAATTGTTTCTTATAGAGTTACAGGCTGGGAAAGTGTGATTGTGTGTTTTATATATATTATTTATCTCTCCCACACTGTATATGTGCATGTATAATTTTCTCCTTTATGTTTCTGTTTGCTTTCTGTGAATAAACGGGTACAGCCAGACAAGCAGTGTTTGTCCCACACTTAAAATTTAAACCTCCCACTTCAGGCTGGGAAACTTGATAGACTTATTTACAGTAAGCAGTTCACGAAGTCGGAGGGCCTGGGCGTGCTTGATGTTGTGTGTCCAGAATACAAGCTCGGATACGCCGTTCCTGCAGTCGGAAGAATGCGAGAGCATTATGTCAGCGCCGTTCGCGCGGATTGTACCCTGCCGCTCAAAGGAAAATGACCTTTTGTCCAGTATTGTGTCAATATTGGCAATATTTCTCCAGGAATTCAGATGAAGAAATCACCCCCCCCCCCACTCTATCACCCCCCCCCTTTCAGATACAGCCTTTCCTAAACTCTAAAATATCCAATAATGGTAAAGTCTTCTCTGAGTCTAGTTTGGTGGCTTCACTGTGAACAGCAGAGAGAAGTCGTCTGGGTTTGCCGCTGTCTTCTTGCAAGATGATTTTTCCGTTTATTAACCTAACCTACAGCACCGGGTGGTCTCTTTTCCAAATATTTCCCAGTCCAGAACACGTATACCGATAAACTGGGTGCTCCCTTTGGATTTACGTCATCGGGGGCTCGTTCCACTTTGAGCCTGAAATCAATGTGTGAAATCCTCCCCCAAAGCGCAAACGGTTGCCTACAACTCTAGTTTTCAGGTGGCAAATTCAGAGAATCCCAGGGCTCCTCGCAAGCTTATAAAGGATTCCTTGGTTCAGTAATGTTGAGGGTCGTTGGCCATTCTCAACGCCCAGGATTAGTCGGTCCCAGTAAATGGTGGAAATGGCAGCCTCACAATGTCATGCTGGTGGCTGGTGTGGATGAATTCCAGAAGGCAGTCGTGGAACCTCCATGACCAGAGGCACTATACCTCTGAATGCCAGCTCCTGGTGTTCGATCTTCATAACCCTTTAAAGGTAACTCTAGAGGCATATGGTTGGTCACTGGGAGAAACTAAGGCAAGCTTGGGGTCTAATCCAACACAGCCATGTTTGTTTTGGGAGAACCCCAAACCAAGTTTTCAGAATCCAGTGTGAACCCAAACACCGCCCAGTGCATGTGCTGGGGTGGAACAGGTGATGATCTGATTTTTCCACCAAGATGCTAGAGGATTGGACTGCAGCCATCAACATATTTACCTGGAATCAGTTTTATTACCCTGTGGGGCTTAGTTCCCAGGAGCGACGCTTAGGACCCGATTGTAAAAATCAAAGAACGGAGCGACCTTCTCGCTTGCAAGGCATGTAGCCCACGAGCCCCAGAGTGAGCCGGGGCTGGGCGGGCGGGAAGAGGACGACGAGAACGTGGCCTGGTGTCTTTGCAGTCCGAATGAATGGATCCATTCACCAACCTGCCCAGAACCTGTTCTGTCTTGGAAGCAAGCGTGATCCTTGGAGATTTCTTGGCTGGGGGGAGGCGGTGCCGGGAGGGAGAAGCCATGTGCACCTTCAGTGGCAGGTAACCAGGTGAACAAAGTCCCCTTTTCTTTTCGGCGAGCAGGGAACAAAGGCTCGAAAGAATGGGAGAAATTGGCCGGGGAGCAGAAGTGCGGTGGTTTCTGTGGGTCACACCTGACAGCTTAACCCCCCCTCCCTCCGGCTGCTTTGTGGTGCCGAGGAATGTGGCGAGCCTGCCAGCAATGGAGGAGGTGCAGTGTGGGAATTCTCCACCCTCCTTGACTCAAAGCCATAGGTTATGTCTGTCCTGGGGCACAGCGCAAGCACTCGGGTTAATGAATTACACAGAAGTGTGTGTGCAAATGGGAGAGAGAACGAGAGAGAGAGAGAGAGAGGATCCGACAGGCGGGCACACCTCCCCACACACAAGAGCAGGGTGAGGTCGAGCTCCAGAAATCAAGAACTGTACGTGGAGCCTTTGACAAATTTTATGGCATGCGGTTTATCAGCCGCCCGTCTGAGAAAAAGTCTTGCTCAACCTGGTACTTAGAAGCGTGTGTGGGGGGGAGATCTTTCAAGGAGAAGTTTAACTCTCTCGTGTCCACCTCGGCACGGCATTTTTTCCCCCATGGGCCCCAAAAACGGCTGGTGATTTTTTAAAAGAAAAGACTCATTTCGAATACGGCATTTTCCCCCCTTCCCCCTGAACGTTGCAAGGTTTTTCCAGATGGGTTCCCGATCCGATTCCTCAGGAACGTTGCTTAGAAGACCCAGCAAACCTGTTTTACAAAGAAACGGAGTCCTCCTCTGTTTCGGGGTTAAGCGAAGCGTATTTTTAAAAAATCGCTCTGCTGGATCAGACAAGGGTGCATCTTGAAATGCAGAGCCGGCCCTTACGTTAGGTAGACTGAGACAACTGCCACAGGAGATGGATAATGGGGACGGGAGCAGCCACCTTTGACCCACACGGGTGCCGCGAAAGACCCACTCGAATGACATTTGCAGTAAAATGCAACTAATTTTCTTCGGGCAGCAAAACGCCCCTTGGTTGGGCCCGGAGCGAAACCGGCAGTCTCTACGGCCTGTCGCTTCTGTACGTGCGGGGACTTTGCTCCGCGAATTTACCTCATTTGTTTTCCACTCTTATTGAACCTAGTGAAAAATGCCCCAGTGGAAAGACCCCGATTCACTCTCAGGTGTGTACAGGAGCAGGGCGGGTTGGAAGAAGAACAACTCCACCGCCCTAAACCCTTCTTGGCATCGGGGAAGGGACGAATGGGACCTCGTTTTCTTTCCTGCTGGATTGCTGTGCCTAGAGAAATGTGGAAGATGCTGGGGTTTGGGGCAGTTTCATTCATCAGGCACAGCCAGCCGCCGTTCCCAAGGCCTTTCAGGCAGGTGGATTAGTGCGGTGAGCCACAATCTCTCTCCCCCCCCCCAAATTCCACCCGAGACATAGCCGCTTGCCTGGATCATCACCCACAAGAAGGCGTAGCTCATTATATTCTTAATTGCGACTCTGGCTGGGGACTAGCTGGCAGCTTCAAGCAAAACAAGGTGTCGTCATAAGTTCTGGGGCAAGGAGTTGTCATCGCGCACCTCAATGCACTGAGCTTATGGTGGTGGACCTTTGGTCAATGACCTGAGTAGAGTTTCCCAAGCAGATCCCTTTTTCCGTATAGAGCTTTTAAGGAGCTTTGGTTTTCCAAAGCGGGCACTAAATTAAGGCCCGGGCTGCGAAAATCCAGAGCATCTCTAGAGGGCAGCAAATCCTTAACTTTCTGAATCCCTTGGCTGCCCTCTCTGGCTGTTGGAGTCTTTGCAGCCCAGATCTGGTAGCCTTCACTAGGTTAAGCACTAGGTGCTCCGGGATTTTCATAAGAAATGAGAAACGTCAGTCTCTCAGTCTTCCCCAGTATGCTGTCTTTGTCTGATCCATTCTTTCTGCTCTGGAGGACTTTCCTTGTCATCGAGGGCGACCCAAAACATTGCTGCTTCCTTTTAATGAAGTTTGCTTCTTTGCTTCTCTCCTCTTTGCTTCTGTTGCATGCACAAGGAAATATCTGTCTGAGCTCTCTGGGGAACTCAAGGGAGGGATTTGCCTCTTGAAACTTTTGGACTCAGACCATGACTAACAGTGCCCTTTGATCATTTCTCTATCGGAGGCGGAAGAGCCTATGGCCATCTCCTGTTTTGCTAAGGTTTCTTGTACACATCTGGTTGACCGCCGCAGGAAACAGGGTGTTGGACCTGTGGCTGAATCCTACCATTTCTAATGAAATGCCAACTCGGTCATTAATAATCATTTCCTCTAAAATGGAAGCAGGGTGGTCCTATGCCTATCCATTTAGATGCAAAACACCCTCCTCCCCCAATCATTGGTGTTCAGCTGGAAAAACTAAATTAATATACAAAGGTTTTTTTTTAATCCATCCATCCAATTGGCATGACTTCCAGGTTCTACAAAATCTGAAAGGCCTTTCTGTCGAAGGAGGTGGGGAGCGTTTGGTGGTTTTGCAAAAATTTTTGGGCTCTCTGACACAATAGAAGCCCATTGACGGTTGTTTTCAGCCCAAGGCTTAAGCCTAGGGGTTGGTTATCATAAATCAGAGATCTTCAACCTGCAGAACCCTAAACCTCAGAATCATTGCCACAAATGGAGAAAAAAGTTTGCAACACCAATTTTGGCAGCTGTGTTGGGAAACTTCAACCAACTGGCATTTTTCTGGGACTCTCCTGCCATGAAATTGGGGAGCTCCAGAACGCCAACCACATCTGTGAGGCAGGGCCTTTTCAACCAACAGCTTTCTAGGCCTCTTGGCATCAGTGCCTCCCACCCTTGCATGCGTGCCATCCTGTTTCTACACCGAGCCTTGTTTAAAAAGGTTAAATCTCCTTTGGTTTATGTTCATCGTTCCTTTTTGCCAGTAGCATTAAACATGTAGAGGACACCAGCCTTGGGAGGCTGAAATGAATTTGGAGAGTGTTGATGTTCATAGCTTGTATTCTTATCCCATCAAAAGGTGAACAGAAGATGCATTGTCTCACATACACACCCTTGAATGTTTTCCACCCGTCTTTTTCATGTAAATATTATGAAGCCCGTTGGCTTAAGCCCCGAGAAGTTCCATGCATGCTGGGCATTTGCAGCATGTCCAAAAGTGCAAGTGGATCCTTTAAAAAATGGGTTTCAGGAGTAGGCAAGAAAGAAAATCACAGCCATGGGGATATTGATCAACCCCAAACGAGGCTCCGTCCTGTTTACAAAGCCCGTTTGGGAAGTGTGGTTGTCTTCAAGAAACTTAACCATTAGTTACATTGATAGAAGGGTCCAGGGTGTGTCTGCTTTTGAGTGTTTATAAACGCAGAGAGAATCAGTGGGCACACTGTAGCCTTGGAAATTAATGAGTAGCTACAGTCTTTTGCTTCCAGATGATTAACTGAAGTGCCAAGCAATTAACATGTTCGCACTCCCAGCCTCTAATCTTCCTAACATTACTCAAAAGAGTGACAGATTCCCTGTTTATTTGTAAGGTTACTAGAAGGCCTGGTGGGGGGGGGTAGGATTGGTGCTCCCCAAGATTTACGGCTGGGCTTTGCAAAAACACTGGGAGTTGTTTGAATGCCAGTTCGCTCCTGGCCGAGTAGAAAACGGGCCCATCGCTTCATTCATTCCATTTTTAGGTCTACGTTTAAAGACGGCCCACATCAAAAAGTTTCAGCCGGGAACTCAGGCTGTCTGCTGCGGCGAAGTTGACCGATCCATGTTTCAGGCACATCTGATCCACATATGCCAAGTCATGTTTTCATTAACTAGGGTTAGGGTATATACATGCCAGGCAGACCACAATAGTTCCATCCGTGCTAAATTAGAATCAAAGTTGAGCATTAAGCAGGAGCCCCATGGAGGCTGAATTCACACATCACACTAAGCCACGTTCGGCTTAACCAGGGTTTCATGAATAAGCCCCCATTGGCTGGATTCACACAGCACATTCACCCCAAACCAACCCAATCGTTCGGTGGCTTAGTTGATTCCATGCGCCCCGGAGCCCCTCTCGTGGTACCTAGTGGATTAACAAACTTAATTGCCCCATCAGAAATTTGGGCGGCCTTCGCACAACAGGCTTACCTGTTATTGATTTAACCCACCGCGCAATAAACCACTCAAATGGGTCGATCTGCCCTGCACTCAGCAGCCCCACACACACACACACACACCCCAAACCTAACCCAGAAAAATATAAATGAAACCGAGCACGTTATGTGGTTATTGCTGTCCATTATTTAACCGATTTGCTTAAGCACATTAAATGAGCCCATTGAGGTGTGCATTGAAATATACCTAGCATGTAATGTGTAAGTGCAACACAGACCTGTGCAAAAGCAAGTGTTTGGTGCAGGGACCGTGTCGGAGACAGACAGCTGTGCGTGTTCGTTGGCCAGGATGTCTTCTGAAGACCTTTTCTTGTTTGATCTCTTCTTCATCACGTTGTTCAGGGGCTCTGCTCACACGATACTTGGCTCACGCTCGTCCAGGCGTTTCTCTTCAGGCCTCTTTTATAGCAGAGAGGAGCCAACTGAGTTGGCAAAGCCTTCAAAACTTCCTGGGGGTCCCCAAATCCTTGCCCCGAGTGAGCGTCCCTGAACTTTTGATGGGGGAAAACACATGACGTAGATCATGCTTGCTCTAAACAAGACTCGATATAATTTATAGAAGAACCCCCTCCCCTTGTGTAAAAGCGAAGGGAAAAAACCCCAAATCCTGCTTCTAGCCCCTTTGGATCCTCTCCTTACTCATGGTAGCTCCTAAACACCCCCAAAATGTCCCACTGATAGTCATCGCTCTTTCAGACTTTTCAGTGCAAATATAAGTTGGTTTTACTTTTCTCTCCCCGCATCACCCCTTCCTTTTTTCCCCCTCAGCAACCCCCTCCTCCCCATTTTGGAGCACTTAAAGGACCCTGTGGCTTTTTTCCATTTATGGCCCCACTTTAATCTCGGTTACACCGTTTTTAGTCTCCTTCCCTCCTGAGCTTTAAGACAAAAGAACCATTTAACTCACAGAGCACCTGGCTGAAGAGATGCCGAGCCAACCGCTCAGCAGAAAGTGCAGAAAATTGAGCGTGTGGGCATTTGGGGTCCCCCTCCCCAAACTAATATTGATTGGAGACCCCTGCACGGCTGCTTTTAGCCAGAAGCTTTAGCGCACCGTGAAGAATAAATAAATAAATAAATAAAACTGCAGCCCTCCAAAGGTTTTGCATAGGTTGGGGGGCATGTAGGGGAAAGCAATATTCTTCTCTTGATGGAAACGAAAGCACCTTCATTTTCTCAAGAGGGAGAAAAGAGGGGGTTTTTTTTCTCCTCCTCCTCCTCCTCCTCCTCTTCCTCTTCCTCCTCCTCCTCCTCCTTCTCCAATAAAAATGAGAGCCACCCATATGCTACATGAGAGGAAGATATCAGTAGAAGGAGCTACCAGTTACTGAATTAATCCCTTTTCCCGAGTTTATGCAACATGTGGAACTGTAAACTAACTAACCAGGCTGGATTTGCACAGCAGACTTTTTTTTTTTTTCAAAAAAAGCAAATTGAGGTTACCACTAAAAGTGCTTTTTCCAAGCTGGTTAAGTATGTTTTGTGAATGCCACCTTGGTGCTTCTCCTCTGGAGCAGGCCATCGAAACAGAAACGGGCAATGGGGGTGAGGGAAAGAGAATTGGGGATTTGAAACAGAGGGCTGTGGGTTTGGGGTGTTTTTTTTTTTTAAAGCTGGAGATTATGTTCAATTAAGAAGCGCCACTTGCAGAGAGTGGGGTCACGGATGAACAATGTCTTGTTGACATCCCTCGAAGAAGCAATTCATGAAGTGGGGCTGAGAAGGAGGTCTCATTGAAAGACGTTCCCCTTATCAAAGGAGCCTCTGAACTCTTCTTCGGCCTTCCTCCTCCTCCTCTTCCTCCTCCTCCGTTTTCGCCAAGCACATCATTAGAAACTTGCACTCATTTAGCCCCAAAGCTCCATCCTTTTGTGATCTGGGAAGAAGAGGCCAAGGATGCGGAGTGGGCTGAAGTGTTGGGGAGCAGAAGAAGGCTTTTTTGGGGGGGGGGGGGAGAGCAGGATTGCATTAATCCTCCTCATTAGTTTTCATGTGACATCATTATCTCACATTAGCGACCCTCTTGCTACAGTAATTGGGAAGTCCCGGATGACCTTTAATTATCGTGGCGGGCTTTTTCACCCTCTTTAATGCAACGTGCCTTTCTTCCTTCCTTCCTTTCTTCCTCTTCTCTTTCTTCCCCCTTCAGCTCCAGACCTTGTTAAGATGCCAACCTGGGGGGGAGAGCACCAGGCCCATGCGGAGATGTTCTAAAGCGGTGGGATGAAAAAGAGAGAGAAGGGGAAAGGTATATATTTCTCGGGCCTCTCCCAGAACCACTGCTTGACCTTTGACCACAAGAGGTTTCCAGCTGCTCTGCTTGTTGGGGTGCCACTCCCCAGCTCTTGGGGATCCCCCACTGAACTCACTGGGGGGGAGGCTAAGGAGCCAGCTGACCCCTCTCACGATAAAAGCGATGCGTTAGAGAGCAGAAGTTGCAGGCAGGGATGCTGGACAATTGCGTGTGTCTGTGTGTGTCTGTGTGTGTGTGCATCTTGCAAAGGCTGAAATAAAAGAGGTTTTGGGGCCTCCCTAAAGATGGTCTCAGGAAAGGGATCCAGAGGTGGTCAATTAGATGGAGCCTTTGTGAGAAAACATCCTGGAGTTTTGGACCAGCGTCTCGTTAAGTGGGATTTGGGGTAGAATTAATGGCCTGGTTTTTAGCTAAGCTTTCTCTGGTGCTTCCCCTTATTTTGACTGCTGCTATTTGCCCTTGATTTATTCGTGGCAGAAATGAATTTGTAATGTACTCAAGGAGCCACGATCCTTTTCTCGATTTCTGTGCTTTTTAATTGAAAAGGAATTGGAGTTCAGGCAACAGTGGGAGATGGAATTTGCTGAGCCTACAAAACTAAATTTCATGGTGGTGTAACGTCCCTGTTGTTACCTTACCGACAATACAGAGGCTGTTTGCCATTAAACTTTTTCGGTTTCTTTGATTACTTTCTCATCTAGTGTGCAAACCTGGGCTTTTACTAGTGGTCCCCCACCCATGTAAACCTCTAAACCTCCTTAGCTTTCAAGCCCATACAAGATCAGTCAGGTTCTGGTCCCTGATGAGATGGGAGAATTAGGGAATTTAGGGAACCAAATTAAAATTGTGGAAACGGCACCCTGTTTAAATCAGATCCCCTTCTCCCCTTCTGCTGCTCTGACCCTCTTTTCCCCTGGTCATGTCTTTCGGTCTTTAGCCATCTGCAGCGAGGAGAATCGATAATAAAACCTCTTTATTCTGCAAGGCTATCTCCAAAATCACTACAAGAAAAAATGGGCACTTCCTTGAACTGTCATTTTCAGCTTAAACGGCCCATGAAGGAAAGGAAGCCTTAAGGAAATGTCTAGGTTTGCAGAAGAACAAAACTGTCAGAGCTTAGGGAGGGAAAAACCAAAACTTAAGGCTTTCTGTAGAACAGATCCACACAGATCGAGTTACCGGAGGACTCTTGGCTTGGCTGTCGAGGGAAAGGAGGAAATGCAGGTGGTGAGGGGCATAGCAAGGTGTCAGGCTGGCTGGGTGAGCGTCACACTGCAACATTGTGTTGCAGGCAAAGCCCCGCGTTGTTAGTACCACTTGCTCTTTGGGAAGGTACCTGGCACCGGCATTTCCAGGGTTAAGCCTGCCTGCCTGCCTGCCTGCCTGCCTGCCTGCCTGCCTGCCTGCCTGCCTGCCTGCCTGCCTGCCTGTCTGTCTGCCAGCCCCTTCCCCTCTCTTTTACAAACTGTGGCTTTAATTCAAACCAGACTGGGTTTGGAAGCCAGCATCTGCCTCCTCCCCAGGAAATCCTCCTCTTTGCTCCTGTGGGGAGCTGCTGCTGAAAGGTCTACCGGAGTGCATGTGTGGGGATGATGGCAAACAGACTTCGCTCCTTCCCTCCCTCCTCCTTGGCTCTTTGAAGGCACAGACAGGGTGGGCGAGAGATTGGCGTGGTGTCAGCTGGCCCCGGAAGATCTGCTTCTGTGCTCCTCTCTCGGAGGCTCAGAAGGCAGAGTTGTGGGTGGGTGGGAGGGAGGGAGAAGAGGGAGAAGGGGCTGTGTGGGAGGGGGACTAATGGAAGCCCACAGATGTTGAGCATGGCGCGCACCCTCGCTCCGACGGGATCAGGCGGGGAACGTTGGTCATCAGTTGCACGAGAAGGGTGGGAGATCCATTTGGGGACCTGGGGAATGTTATTCTCCCAGCCCTTCAAAATGATCAGGTTCTCGGGGCAAAGCCTTTCCAGAAATGGAGTGTCCTGCAGCTGGCTCTTCCCAGTCCCGCGTGAGCAGAAGTCCTCCAGAATCAGCAGCCGAGCCAAGAGATCTACATCTTCCACCCTTCTAAGCCCCGAGCCCCAGCCAGAAGACCCATCTTGGGCCGCGCCATCGAGAAGATCACAGAGTCCACGCGATCTTGGTTCCTCGCGAGCCGAGTTCGAAACCCACCCCTGCCAGAGGTGTGGCATTAACAAAAAGAACCCCAAAGGCGGTCTCCGATGAACTTGGCTGCTGATCCTGGAGGACTTCTGCTCATCCGGGACTGGGAAGAGCCAGCTGCAGGACACTCCATTTCTGCCCCGAAAACCTGATCATTTTGAAGGGCTGGGAGAACAACATCCCCCAGGTCCCCAAATGGATTATCCTGAATTTTAGTACGATCGGGTTCTCTGTCCTTGAGTGACACCTAGTGATAGAAAGCATCATTGTTCAAACACAAAAGAGACTTCTGCATCATTTTAGAGTCTATACTAGGGTTTCTCAACCTCAGCAACTTTAAGCCGTGTGGACTTCAACTCCCAGAATTCCCCAGCCAGCAGTCCACATGGCTTAAAGTTGCCGAGGCTGAGAAACCCTGGTTTATACGATTTGTTGCCCTGCTTTGGAGTTCTAGTTCATTAACTTTACGCATAAAGCCTTGTTTGTCCGTGGCTAAACTTTTTAACCTCACGATCCTTCTGATTATTGTTGAAGTTTCTTCAGTACGGGTGAGCGGTGGGGCTTGAATTGACTTCTATGGCTGGAAGAACTGCCTCGTTGGATCGGAAGTATATTTAGCCCCTCATCCAATTTCCAGCCGTCGTTGGCTTTCACAGAACTGCCAATATCCTTTTTTTGGCTGCCCTGGTAACTATGTAATGTTATGCCTGCAATGATTCTGCAAAATAGAAGCTGCAGAAGAGCCATCTAAAATTGAATCCAGGGAAAAGAAAGGGTTGAACAAGGGAGGTAATAAATGCCATATTATGACAATACCTTTTCTACAAAGTAGTGTGCAAGATTTTGAGATCATCAGCACCATCAAGGAAGAGGATAAAGAAAGCAAAAATGGGGGGGAAACCCTCTTTCCACCATCGAGTCTCTGTCCTTTTTCATTTTTTTCTGCTTTGTCGACCATGTTTGTTGAAGAGCTCTGGAAACACCTGGAAGCTTGTTTTATGAACTTGAAGCCTCGGATGGATTTTAAAACGCCGCCTCTGACCTGCATCCTCTTTCTTTTGTGTGGATCATGAATGGGGATGGGAACTAAGGTGGCTAGACGAGCAGCTGTTTCCTCAGCTGATCCGGGCAGCTGTTTCTTCTAGACTCCGACCCAAATTACAATATTTCACCCCCTGAAATTTCAGTATTTTCAAAACTCTTGCAATATGGATGTATTTCTGCTTTGTGGCCTGCAGGAGGCGGACCTCAGACAGATTTCTTATTCTCCTGTCTGGATATAATACAGAGGGATCAAGTTTTGAGGACTTTGTGCTATCCTTAAAAATCAATCAATCAATCCATCCATCAATCAAGTCACCGCTTTCTGAAGGCATGGATTTTCTTGAAAGATGACCTCCTTTCAAAAGGAGCCAGTCACGGAAAACTTTGTAAGATTAGAAGGATAACTACCTAGACCTATCTCAAATAAAATGCAAAATTGGGTTGCAAAATAAAATTGCAAGACAAGTGAACCTTCTAACGGCCCTCCGGTATTTGGAAAGAATGAAAGTTTTTGTCTCTCTACTGATTGAAAGGTAGATGGCCAAATCCTGCCTTGAGGCGGGACAATGACAAGGAGACAATCTGAAGAGACACATATGTGAAAATCCATCATTCAGGGAAGAGGAGAATTAAGCGGTGGGTGGATTGGATGCCCTCAGTGCAGGTTGCTGGATTTATTTAAAAGGAGGCGGGTGAGAAAGTTCTGTTAAAGTTCTTCGTAGATTCTGCCCCAAGCAAGGGGTTGGTCTGGATGACCTCCAGGGATCCCTTTCAGCCCTTGATTCAGGGCCCCTTCTTGGCTAGGCCCGCTTGTTTTTCAACCAGGACCAGCTCCTCTGCCATCAACGCTGCGGGTCTCTCATAATTCTGCCCTTGCTCTATAAGAAATTCCACCAACACATATCCACACTCGGTTTATGCTGCTTCCCCCCCAGCCGTCCACTTCCACGAGGCGTAGAAGAGCCCTGAAATAAATATACCAGGTCACTCAGAGAATGAAATATAAATACAGTGGTACCTCGGGATACGAACTTAATCCGTTCCGGGACTCTGGACGTATCCCGAGTTGGTCGTAACCCGAAATGTTCGTTAGTAGAGGCGTTCGTATCCCGAGGTACCACTGTATTGGTCCCCAACCCGCTTTTGGAATCTCGATGGGTCCTAAATGGGGGTGGTTGAAATCCTGGCGGCTTTTACTGTAACAGTATTCATCGCCGTTCCCGCTTTTAACTTCTGCATCGGCCTGGCGGGGAGACTTCTTTTGTCTGTCTGGTGTCCCAGATTTGTGGTTTCTCTGACTCAGTCCTTCTGGCCCAGAAGAAGCTTTCTTTCCATAGCAAGGAGGGGAGGAAAGGAAGCAGCTGATCGGAGACGGCGGCGGCGTTGGGCATCTTGGCATCTTGTAAAAGGGGAGAGGAGAAACGAGGAGAAATTTCCTCCGTGCTCTTCAAGCCCTCCTGAAGGGGACTCCCAAAAGATCAATCTGCATTTTAATTGTTTGCATCCCTTCATTAGGAAGCGTCTTCCAAGATCAAAGCCAACCTTCTCTTCTTCCGCATCTCGCCAACCTTCCTGGGCTCCGAAATGAAGCTCTGTTTTGAATTCGGGGTTGGGAATAGATTGGGAAGTCAACCCAACGCCCCCAAAGTGGGCAGGAGTGAACCACGCCTCTCCCGTGGCCACAGAAACAGCGCGGTTGCGCCTGGGTCGCCAGCAGGAATCAAAGTGGGTTCAAGGACATCTTTACAGTCATTCTGATTCTCAGACATGACTAAGCCAATGCTTCTTGGGCTCTCCCTGTTGACAGCATTCCCCCTCTCTTGTTCCCCTCCTCCAGCATTCAGAAGTTTTATTTGACTATTTTCATCTAGAGCGGTTGCAAAGCCGCCCCCAGCCCCAGGAATTTTTCTCGCCCCTTTTTAAAACAGGGGTGAGGTTTGGGGGTCCTCCCCATCCCCAACCCACGTGGCTGATGATGATGAAGTTACTGCTCGGCACTGTCTTGATGCTGAACGGCACGTACAGCTGGAGTCCAAATTAAAATTCTTTACCCCTATTGATCTAAGAGGAAACAGGCTTGATATAAGACGATAGCCTGTGTAAAAGGAAGATTAGACAAGGGGGAAAAGAAACTCTTATGGGCCCCTATTGCTTTATTCTCAGGAAATCAAAGATGCTCCTTTCCTATCGAAGTAGTTCCCTTCTGCGGAAATACATTCATTATTACATTTGTCTGTCTCTCCTTTAAAGGAGCTCAAGTGGTATCGTACACATCATCCCTGCCTGTTGTAACTTTGCAGATTAAGTTAAGGTTAGTAGGTTAAGCTAATGTAGGAAGAGAACTACGTTAATCTATGAATTCAGGTGTCTGGTAGCACTTTTTCCCGCAAACAAATCTTACAATAAAAAAAAATGGGTTCGTCAGGAAAGGTGCTACCAGATTTCTTCTGATTTAGGTTAATCTAAGGGAGAGTAAAGTTTGCAGCCAGCCAGTTTATTGCAGTCTCTATAGAGGAAGCCCCTAGCTGGCCTTGGCTGACTTTAGAAGCCATGCAAGTCAGCCTTGGTTGGTCCGGGGATGGGAGACCACCAGGAAAACCCCAGGGCCAGAGGCTGGACTGGGAAGTCCAGAAAGTTTCTGAAAGAAGGCTATGGCGAGCCACCACTGTGTTTCTGGCAATAAAACATGCTGTGAAGTCTTCAGAAGCCAAGTCTTTATGTAAGAGGGAAGATCGTATTTATAAACCGACTGTTTCATCTCACAGTGGCCGTCGCCGGGATTGCATCGCTGTGCTTTTTCATTTCCTACCTGGGCAACGATGACAGGAAGCTCCAGCTGGCATCTGGTCATTCGATCCAAGCTTCCACGCTCAAGGGCAGGATGTCCCTCCCAGTCCAGAAACACACGCCTTTAACGTCCCCAAACAGAGTTCGGAAACAGGGCCGAAACTGGAACACGTGGGTGCACGAACAGCCACCGCTGCAGCAAAACGTTGCTCTCGATTTCCTCCCAACAGCAAAATGGCCAGCCTGGGCCAAGTTGGGAAGAAGAAACCGTAAGCCGGGAGCGTTGGGAAGACCGCGGTGGAGCGTCTTGCCTGCTATTTCTGGACCGGCCCTTTGCCTCTGGAGAATTTCATGTGACCCGTCTGCAAGAGAGAGAGAGCTATTTTGGGCCTGCCAAGCTTCCAGGGACCCGCTGCCCCTGGTGCCAGTGTGAAGGGCACCGGGCACAGCATCATGTCACCCCAGGAGAGGCTTACCACGAACTCCCCAGCATGGCCCCGTCCTGGGCATAAGCTTTCTGCAAGGTAGGATCTACGAAATCTCTCCCCCCACGTCTTTTCCTTGGCACCCATATTTTACAGCAGTCCGGCCTGGGGAGGGGTGCCCAGCACAGTCACTTTGCTGAGGTCTCGGGAGGGTACAAGCAAACTCCTTCAAACGCTGAAGGAGCAGCGGCGTTCAAACACTTCTGGCAACTCCTGCCTGGTTGGGTCACCCGAGAGAAGGACCAGCCGGGAAAGTCACCCGTGGCCATGACTATTATTCGCCAGCAAAGCCCCTGTCTTGGTGATGGGGGGAACGTTGGGTTTGTGGTGGAAATAATTTATTAATAAAGTTGGGAACACCGAGGAACATTGCACACAGGAAGATCCCCACCAGAAAAGGAAAATCTCCCCCACTCCAGATTTAGTTTCCCTTTAACGAGGCTCCAGCAAGGACTTTATTTTTCTGCCTAGGGGTGAACGATAATACAAATTAACTTGGGGGTTATCCCTGGAGCGGGGTCCATTTCCTTCCTGGTGATCCAGGGTTGAATCTGCTTCAAACATTGGTCCTCATCCCTACCTCTTGCAGAATCCATCCGCCCTCTGTTTTTTTCCTTCGGTACAGAAGATGTGAGAAAAATAGAAGTTAAAGACTTCCCTGACTCAAGTTGAACCTTCGGGGACTCCATGGACAGGTCCCTGTAGTTCTCTGGGCAGGAATATGGCTTGCCCTTCTTCCAAGATGGTTTTTTTTCCAACTTCCCAGTCTAGCTGTAAGATTTCCTGGTGGTCTCCCATCCCAGTGCGAACTTGGTTTTCTTTTTGAGATCAGCCAAGAATAGCTAGGTGCTGCCCTCTACCGGTGATTTCTATATTGCTTTCTTATTCCAGAGTTATGTTTTAAAATGGACAGTCATATAGGTTGTCTAAATAAATAAGTTCAAAAGAATTAAGGTCTGTGGCAACGATTTTAGCTTGCCAGGCCAAAAGGACGGTTTTCTGTTCTCACAAAGTCTCTCTTCCCCCAACCCCATCCTTTCCCTCTTCCCCTCCAACTCCCCCCACTGTTTCTCTTTCCAGATGGAAAATTTTCAGTATAGCATCCAGCTGAACGACCGGGATTGGGCTGAATTTTACTTGGCCTCAGAGGAATGCCGCTTGATCCCCCCAGCCTTGGCCACTGCTGAAGACCAGCTCCTGAGTGATTCTGAGGACGGGGAGGCTGAAGAAAAGAGGGGGATCCAAGAGACGGCGGGCCCTGCCCCAGCCCACCGAAAAGCCAGCTGCCCCTCCCGTGAATCCCCAAGTGGGCACCTGCTGGCGGAAGACGTTTTGTCGGGCAGCGAAGATGAAACCGACTTAGGCTCCGTCGGCAGGTTTCTGTGCGGAAGCCCCCCAGTTCTCCTGCCTTCTCGGTCCCTCCCAAGTCAGTTGTCCGGCCTCACCTCGAACCCTCTGAGAAGTTGGCCTCAGCTGCCAGGACCTGCCACAAGCTCTGCCCTGGTCTCTGCTGCTGAAGAAGAAGGCGCAGCAAGAGCGGGTTGGCCCATGGATCCAAAAACGAAGGTGGAAGCCCCTGCCACCCAAGGGAGGGGTTTACAAGAGCCACGTCCAAGGCCAGAGATGGGAGAAAGCTCCTTGGTGCCACCCCTTAGCTTGAGTGCTGCAGAGGCAACGGAGAGCCCGGAGGGAGCAAATGGCTTGGAATTACAGCGCGCCCAAGACAATACTTCCCCGACAGCTTCTGCAGGCTGCCCATTTCCAGGATCAACGGGCAACACTGGAAAACTAGAATTTCCCAAGCCAAGAGATGCAGCTTCACCTCCCGGCTCCATCAAGGTTCCTTCTCTCCTTTCTTCAGAAGCAGAGAAGGAAGTCAAGGGCCTTCCGACTGACTTGGGGACGCCGTTCCAGGAAAAGCATTCCCCTTCTCAAGAACATTCGGTCCAGCTGGCCAACATTAGGGAAAGGACTTCAGGGAAGAAAGAAGAGGATGCCAGGCCCCTCAAAAGTGAGAGGGGAGCAGACCACAGCAGGAGCTTAAGCCCTAATACTTCGCAAGAAGGAGACCAAGTCAAAGACGACGGGGTACACGGAAGCCCAGGAGCTCTGGAAGAAAACGGATGTCCAAAACCATCTCTGGGAGCTGAAGCCAGAAGACGCGCCTCTTCACCAGGAAAGGTGGAAACACAGAATAATGGAGAACCCTGCCTCCATCTTGGTCTGGTCACCCCCCCTGAAGGAGAGCATCCAGCTAGGATTCAAGGAAGCCAGAGACTGGTTTCCTACCCTCTGAAATCAAACGACTCTCCAGAACACTCTTTAACAACCATGACATGGCCAGAAGTGTACGACTATTTCTTCTACAATGATCCCCAAGAAGTGGAAAGACCAGCGCGGGAGGAAAGATCGAGGCAGACCAGCAACAGCCATCAGTCGGAGCTTCCAGCAATGTCAGGGCCTGAAATGTACGAATATTTCTTCCTCGACGCAGACGAGGAGACCGGGGGCAAAGCCAGCCCTTCGGAGACGTCCCTCAGTTCTGACCGTTGCGTGGCTCCATCCGATGCGTGGGAAGAGCCAGCCTCCGACGTGACCGCCGACCCCATGGGATTCCCAGAGGTGTATGAACACTTCTTTGCACACCACCCACGAGGCAAGCGAAGCCAGAGGCAGAATTTCTTGGCCGTGCCAGCTTCAGAGTTGAGAAAGGCCTTGAGAGCCTTAACGTCCCTTGTACGTAGACCGGTCCGCTTCCTCAGATCCCAGCCAAAGCAGAGAGGATCCCAAGCAAGAGTGATGGTCCTGTCTCCCACGCTTCTCCCACTTCCCGGGGAAAGGAGGTACCCAAGACCAGAAAACCTTGGGGTGGCTGTCTTACAACCAGGTATTACTTCTCCTCCCATCTCTAAATGAGCTTCTGGCTCAACATGCTGATAACATTCCAAATTTCATGGCTAAATCAGGCTTTGGGACTGTGGAATATCGTTCCTGGGGGGCTTTCACTCCTGGCCAACTAAAATCCACTTTCCCCTGTGAGATCTTTTGTATCCCCCTCAGCGGTAGGCATAAAAAAATCACATTGGACATTATTTGCTGAATCCATCTTCCCTGCCTTTGTGGACTAATCAATTTGTCGGGGTTAACCGACGGCCTAGACCAAATCAGCATTGCAAATCCAAGAAAAGAACCCAGGCTTAAGTCTGACCACATTAATGGCACCTCAGGTCAGAGTCCTGGTGCTGTGTGTGTCGAGAGATGTTTCACAGCTGTCCTCTTTAAAACATTTATTTTGTGTGGATAAAGAAAAGGCAGGAGTGTCCCTTGCAAGGAAAACATGATGATGATTAAAATCCGTGGATGAGGCAGGGCAGGTGTTGAAAAGATGCCGTTTTGCAGAAATCTAAGGAGGCTTTCTCCTTGCTAACCCATTAAGGAGGATCACATTTGCTGTGGGCTGAATTGATACAGCCTAGCAGCCTCGATTTTTAAATGCAATAAACGTGTTAGCCTTTCAGGTGCTCCGGCAATCTTTGTTTTTCGTTTTACGACATGCCTCGAAGGCTAAGAAGCCTTGGCAGGCTCAGCCAAGAGGTGTTGACTCCGATAGCCCCCCCCCTTTGAGTTATTTCCAACGCTAAACTGGGCTTGTGACTTGGACAGCAAAGAGATCCAGGTTCCGGAAGGAAAAATTGTATTTCAGGGACACTTACGGGGCACGAGCAAACATAGCTGCGGAGACGTCCCTCTTCTTGGAACTGCAGCAAAGATTGGCCTTTGAGTGTTTAAAAACTATGATTGTGGCCCTGTCGCAGCCTCGACATCAGCCGAGGGGAGATTAAGATGTAGGTCTTTGAGAAAACAAAATTATTTCCTTGGCTGGTCGCAGCGAGCCGAACACGGGCCGTGTTCCCTTCTTTTGGCAGCCACGCGGTATTTTATCATTAGGTTAAAAAAAGAATGGGCAGCTGGAAAAAAACGCTCAGTTCTCTCCATTTCTCCAGCAGGCGCAAGCCCTGGAACCCTGATCCACAATTATGTTGTGCAAATTAAATGTTGAATGTTGGGTTCTTGGTGTCCTCTGCCTTTGATTGTTTCCCTGGAGATGTTCGGTTGGAAAATTCCCAGGCTGTGGGCTAGACTGGGAAATAAAGGAGGGGAAAACCTCTTTCCTTATTGGTCTCAAGAAAAACCTGGATATGTCCAGATCTGGAGAGTTGGAAAGCAAAGCATCGGTCCAAATTTATTTAGAAGTTTAAATGAAGTTTTAAACGGAACAGTGGCATTGAATCTCACAGCCTGTAGTCTTCCCACACAGGCTGGATGGCCATTTATCCAAAGTGCTCTGGGTTTTGCAAACTCTGTTCTGCGAGGGTGGACGGGGTCCCATGGGAGATTTTGGGCAAGAAAGGGGGAAAAATTCACCCAAACTTAGGCAAAACTCCATCCCCAGATCTTTGTCTCTTGATCAGGGAAGTTTTTTTTAAACGAACAGGTTTCTGGGGGAAAAAAAAAAATGAAATCCCTTGCTCTAGTGCAGTGTTTCTCAACCTTGGGCGATTTCCAGACGTGTGGTCTTCCACTCCCAGAATTCCCAAGCCAGCATAGCCGCTGCTGAGAATTCTGGGAGTTAGAGTCCCCCTGGGTTGAGAAACCCTGCTCCAGTGCAGAGTTCTTCACCTATCTTCTCTCAGATCGCCTCCCCACTTTTAAAAATCACGAGGACCCCAAAAGCGCTTTTATTATGGCTCGTATTTATCCATATCTACTGCTGCAGATTAAAAATTTAAATGGATTACTACTGCGTCTCATGATTGATGGGGTTTTAATATTGTGTTGTTTTTCAATATAGACTGGCAAATAATTTTGATTTTGCAGAGCCCTGAGAGGCTCTTGGGGAACCACACTTAAGAAACACTGCTGTGTGGACCCTGCACTAAGGGGGTCAGACTAGATGTCCCTTGGATGCCTTCCAGCTATGATCAATACCGATTCCTCGCTGCCACCTCCTTAACCATGCTGGTTTTTTTGTCTTCAGAGAGGCCCCTCCAGCTGGTCCTCACGCCCAGGGATATGTGTCTGGGGTTCCTGGCGTTCGCTTCCTGGGCTGTGAAGACCTCCGACCTACGAGCTCCAGATGCTTGGAAGATTGGTAATGCGTCCCAGGGCTCCGGTGTGGGGAGAAATGAGCCTCTGATGGATTTGGGAAGGGGGTGGATCGAGGCTGAAAAGATAACCCAGGAATGCTGACCGACAGGACAAACACCAGGAAGAGCTTTTCCATTTTTCTCAAGCCATTTTCGTTCTCTCGCTTCACCCCGTTCCTTTCCTTTATCCTGTTTTTCTTTCTCAGAGCAACCTCCCATGGGTTACAAAGCAACAGCAGAAAGAGAGACCTGTTTCGCCCTTACGCCTTAAAACAAAGTTTATTTTTAAAGAATGTAGGAATAGGAATCCCCTAGGCCTTTCCTCCTCTCCGAATGAGCATGTTTTTGAGAAAGAAGCAAACTCAGAGAGGTAATTCATGCGAAGACAATACAGGATGCTGTTGTGCGTAGGAAGCGACTGCTCCACCCAGTCACCCATCTGATATTTTGGCTCCTGCAGATTCCCACGCGCTCTCTCTCTCTCTTTAAAATTAATTGTTATTAAAGAAGTCTTTTGCCAAGTAAAAACAGTACAAACGTAAAGAAAAAAGCAAGTGAAGTAAAAAAAGAGTGATAAGTAAATAGTAAAGTCCTTCTGTTTCGTTTTCTTTTTTTAAACTGCTAGTCCTCATGACTGGGATGCGGTGAAGCTTGGGGAAGGTTTAAAAGGCTGGAAAGAAGAGGCTTGGTTTCCTTGTCCCCGCCCTTAGCTAAAACCACAGTAAAAGGCAGTCGAAAACCGTGTAAATGGAAAAAGCTTTTTTGGGCCGAAGAAAATGGAATTTTAGAAAGGAAAAAGAGGTTGTGCAAAAAATACTTCATCTTGGCTCACTGTTCTTGCCAAGGAAAAAGATGAAATGTCTTGATCACGTTCATTCATCTGGAGCCATGTCTTTCTTTTCCAGTGTTGCTGGCAAACGTCGGTACCCTCTCAGCCATCCGTTACTTCAGGCGGCACGTGGTCACGGAAAGTCATCCTGGCACTTAAGGAAATATGGGTCGATCCTCTGCAATTCCTGATGGAGATGCTTTTGAAAGCGTGATGCCGGTTTCTGCAAAGCAAGCAAGCTTGGATTCCTGGACTCCAAATTTACTGGGAGGGCAAGAGGTGAGAAAGATGAAGGCTTCCCTAAAAATCAGATTTTGTTACCATTTTGTCACCAGTTGGGGGCTACCCAGTCGAAGCCCAAATCCCACTTTCTTCCCTTTGTCTCCCAGTTGGGAACTTATCTTAAGCTTACAAGAGAAGGAAAGCTATAAAATAAATGACTCGACAGACCCAGGAGCCAAAGGACCACCGAAGGAGGTCATCAAATGGATTCAGAGGGGACTTTCACAGATGAGTAAGGGAGAGGAACAAAAAGCTTTTTTAAAAAAAAATACAGTTAGGTTTAGGAAAAGGAATACCTGCAGGGCAAGATCGTCCGAAGGGTGTTTAGGCATTTCCTACACGATGGGAGGGAAGAAGTTCACCCAGTAGGGTAGAGTCGTAATGAGAAACCTTTTCAACTAATAGGATCTTGCCCTCCCCACACTAGGGCAGGGAGCTGGAGTTTGGTGGGACGGGTAACCTGGTTTGTTGCAGAAGATAACAGGCTGATTTTTGGAAGAGGGCAGTAACATGGTGGATGGAGAGAGGTTCTGGAGACTGCTTACATGTCGAAGCCCACCCATCTCTGTTGGTGAGCATTAGGAAATGACTTGGCAAGATGCTACGAATATTACAAAGTTATCCGAGGATCAGTTCTACGGAATTTAGAAAGTTTGTAAATTCCCATCCAACAGATACTAAGTTGACCGCAAACGTACACAGACAGTTGACTGGTTTCTATTGTTATACTGTTTCTCAGCTCTGTCTTTTGGGTGCTTTATAAATAGTTGCAGTAAACAAACTTTTTTTTAAAAAAAAAAAAAAACATTTATACACACTGCCCTTCTGAATGCTCAAAGCACATCATATACCGTACATTATTTTGCTGTGATGTTTATAACTATCTTATACGTAGATCGGTTTAGTTTCCCCAAAAATGGCAAACTGAGGCCAGAAGAACCTGAATCAAAATGGAGATTCACGTGAAAGATTTTCCCCCCCTATTTCTCAGTCTTGGGGCCGCTATCCGTAAACAGCCCTCTGTCTTCAACTGTTAGTTGGGATGACTTTTCCACTCCTGTTCTCTGTGTATATGATTCTCCAAAATTCAGTATGAGAGTAGAAAAGATACTTGTATACTGAAGAAAAATACCAAACTATTAAAATCTTCATGACCTGCCCACTGTTAGCATTGTTTAAAGCGTTTCTTTCAGCCATCTCGTACATCAAAACGTGAATAATACAAAATGTAATCTTGGACTATGTGTGCAGGGAAGTCTTTCTTTGGCTCTGTATCTGCCAAACTCACCTCACAGGCTGATTGGGATGATAAATGAAACCCAAGTTCTGGTTTGAAATCTTGGGGGGAAAGGTGAGGTATAACTGCAATAAGTAGGAAAAAAATGCTTTCAGGGACTCCAGGGCACGGATAATAAGCTGTCTTTACGATGCAGGAAGCCTAGCTAAGAGACCGCATCGAGCTCAAAAAAAACAACCAGATCCAGAACTCCCAACTGGATGGGAGACCACTTGGAAACCCCACCTTTGAAAACAGGGGCAAACATTTGCACCGAGGCAGGGCCAAACAGCTTGCGTAAGGCTGCCGAGAAAATGACACGGAAGTGTCCACGAAGTCACCAGGAATCTAGTTCACCTTGAGGAACGTAGTGTCTACTGGCAGGACGTGGAGTATGTCTTCCTTCCTTGGAATAAGGATTGGAATTATGCTAACCCCACTTTGCCCCCCGGCCTTTACTGGGCTAAATGAGGAAGAGGGAGATGGAGTTAGCTTAATGGAGATCGTAGCGGGCTGGTCTTCGGTCTGCAGAGTTGCTGCTCTGTTCTCAACGGAGAAGGGAAGGCCGGTGAAATAAAGCTCTATTTGGGGTGGGCTGGCCGCTTTTCTCCCCTTGATGGGACCCAGGAAAATAGAGGGGCAATGAGAGAGGGGAGTTTCAGAAGCCACAACTAAGCTATCCGAGATAAACCCCCTGGAGTTTCTACCGGTCTTCTTGGCGCAGCCCAAATCCATGTCCGACCTTCCTGGAAACAGTTGGTTCGTTGCCTTGACCTTCCACGAGGGGTAGACTCGAGGCAGAATTGATGGGCATTCGGCTGTCCTGGGTGCCAACCTAGGTCCGTAGTCAGCAGGAGGTTTTGCATAAAGGCTCCCAGCCCTCTCCAGTCTGGGGTTGGTCTGTGGATTTAACTCTATTTTCCTCCCTGCCTCTCTGAAAGGGCTATTCGCACTTCCTCGAGCGAGCAAAGGGATCTTTCGCACCGCCTAAGACCTCGCGCTCTGTTCTAGCCCGTTCACCCAGCTCCATTCCTGGGGTCTGGGCAGGACCATCTAATTTTTGCCGCCTCTGGTGTAGCCTGCAGTGGGGCAGAATCACAAGCAAATTATTTTTCTATATCCTCTTCCATACGTCTGACTTCTGAGCTTGGGGACGTGGGGCGGGGGCAGAAAGATCCTGCTGGTAGTATTTTCACCAGATAATGCCATCTCTCCTCCTCTCGTCATTTGCATCATAGCAACCCAAATAAAGATATAGAACCCCTGGAGCATTTTCAGTAAGCCAGAAAGACTAGGTTTGCTAGAGGAGACCAAAGGTCTCTCTCGTCCTGTTTCCTGTTTCCAGCCAGTGGCCAGCGTGGAAAAATCCACAAGCCTCCAAGAGGAGTTGACTGGACATAACTTCCAGCTCACACTTGGCATTAATCCAGAGCTGTGAACTTGTAACCTCCCTGCTCCCCAAATGTTTGGGGGGACAGGCTCTTTCCTTTTCACTAGATGCACGATCATCACTGTCCACACCTCATTTTTTAGTTCTCTTCTTCAGCTTGGACTGTTTTTCCGCTCATAGTTGCTAACAACGGCGCCTGTCCATGTTGCTGGAGAGCAGCGTCCTTGATGCATTTCTCCTTCGTCCTGCTGGTTCGTTCTACCTCGGCGAGGACAGTTGGCTGGCATTTCGAAAGAAGAGCGTCGGGCTATACGCTGCCGAGGGAATGAAAAAGTCAAACAGGTGTCCCTTCCATCATCCTGGTCTCTTTCCATAACAGACTCTCTTCGGACAGAGAGTTGAGAGCTAGTCCACCTCGAAAATCAAATGTCGGGAGAACGTCTTCAGCCAAGCCTTTTCCATGACATGTTAGCGGTCTCCCTGCCCCCAGCAATGGAGAAGAATTAATTCACTGGCAGCCTGAAGGGGAACAATTCAGAAAGCCCATGTCAGAAATTGGGGATATTCCAGGAAAGGCAGAGAGTTCCTGTGGTGGTTACACACCTCTGTTACAGTCACCTCCTCCTTTGCCTAAAGAAAAAGTGTGTGTGTATGTGCATAAGAAAGAACACTAGTGTGTGAGTCAGAGAGGGGTGCACCTGAGTTGTATTAACAACCACAACCGTTTCACCAAGGAGCTCTTCAGCACATGGAAGTAAGTCACCACAAATGAAGGCTGACTCCAATGTGACGTTGCTCTCCACCATGTCATTTCTCAGTCGCTCCAAGATGTTACAGAACATTAGGAATGGACCTATAATTAATATCAATGCACGGTCAGAGCTCACACGCGCGTGCACACACACCCTAAAAGCAGAAAACTACTTTCCAAAACAATTTGCTTGCTTTTCATGAGTTGGACGAGGCTAGCCGTCATCCTTCCTGGGCCCTGTGGGAGAGCCACTCATCCGTTTACAGATCCATCGTCACTTCTGGAAACAAAGTACTCCAAAACCCAGTTGGTTCCCAAAAAGAACAGGGGAGTCTTGCATGGGAATGACACGATCGTCTCGAAGGCCAAAGGTAGAGGTTGCTCAAACCGGCTTGCTTCTGAAAGAGGACGATGATGGTCAGTTTCTAAAACCCCTCTCTCTGCTTCCAAAATGTTCCTTTCTCCAAAGAGACGTGTTGGAATGAGGAGAGTCAGGAAAAAAAAGAGATCTCCCATAAGATGTGTGAGCTTTCCCCTAGGGAAACTTTTGATTGATTGATTGGATTTGATTGATTGATCAAATGTTATTACATTTATTTTCTGCATCTGTGAAATTCTGCTGCCTCGCCTGCTCCCAGGTGGTGAGGGGCTCCCCGCAATGCCTGTGACACCACAAGTTTAGGAGTCGGCTGCAAACCCCATCGACGTCCAACCTCATTGGAAATAGCCTTGCGAGAACCAAATAGCGTGATCCTGGCTTCTTCTGACTGCAAATCGTCCTCTCTCTTTCTCTCTCTCTTTTCGCTGCCCGTCTGCGGGCTCGGGAATCCCATAGCTGTACACATAACTACAGATACACACCATAAGCAAAAGGAAACAGTAGCACAAATGGGTGGAATTTTTATAACTTGGAAACATTTTTCAAATGCAGGGGCCAGATAAGAAAACCTGGGAGAGAACATCTGGTTCAGAGCCGCCAGCTGCCCCTTCCTTGATTTGCTCTCTCTGCTTGGGTTCAGATGATTGAACTAGCCCGAAAAAAAATTCAGCTTTAGTGTCCTGAAACTCTGTTTCTTGCATTCCAGTTCAAAGCATGAGCAGTTGACAGGGATGACCTACCTGGGCCTGAAATCCTGAAGATCTTGCTGGAGATCAACCAGCAAGATGAAAAGAAGAGGGAAAGATTTTGACCGAGGTGGCTCTTAGTGCATACAATTTATATGCCCCTTTTTAAAAGTTCTCCATCTGATATTATTCAAACATCACTCGGAGTTCTAGTGCATGAACGCCAGTGGAAGATCTTTGGGGGCATTTATCAGCCACATTTCTATAGATGTATTTATTTATTTTTATTTATTATTAAATTTGTATGCCACCCATCTCCCCCAACGGCGGCTCAATTTAAAATGGTGATTCCTTCCGTAAGATTTCTTTTGGATCTATTAGGCACCTATGTGTGTTTTGAGAAAGAAATGGGTGGGGACAGCTAATTCTTGGAGACGTGGTGCTCTGAAATGCAGCTTTGGGTCCGAAGGGTTTCCTTTGGAACAAAAGTTAGCTCATGTATGAAAGCTTGTCGTGGAAAACTTCCTGGTTCCAACAGCTCTGAAATTCAGGATTATAAATATTGCTTTACATCTGCAAAAAATACATAGGACACTGATGATTTCAAGGATATGGTGGTTTGGAGAATCCTCCTCTTTTGAAAAGCAAGCATTTTTATCACCGACAGTCCTGTCTGAAAGACTAACCTGAAATGAGGACTATGCATTCCAAATCGAGCATATTATCTATACATTAGTTTATATGCTTGGTTTTCTTTTCTTCCCTTTTGCTGCTGAGCAAATTACTTAAATATTAATAATTTAATTGTGTAACGTGGGATAACCGTATATGCGAACCACCTCAAGTTGGCACGGTGCAAATGCATTCAGCTACAACTTCAGCATCCCGGGCCAGTGCGGTCATCTCAGCTTGTGATAGAAATGGTCATCTAACAATATGGAAAGTGGGCAGGCATCTGGATATTTATTTTTTATACATTTATCCATGCATCAGACCAAGTCTGAAAAACACGGTCAACGATGCTTTGCTAGGACTAACTTTTCCATCCTGCCTCTCTCAAAACTTCACCAAGCCTGCAAAGGAAATGAGCTCAGCTTCCCAGATGTTCTGGCTGATAGCGACCAAGCGCCAAGACTTAAAACTATCCGAGAACCCATCTTGCTGCAAATCTGACACTCTGATATGCGCTTTTAAAAGTTGGCTTCCAGATAAGTTTCCATGTGACTGAACAAAACCTCCTGTGGGTAGCATCGTCTTCAAGGAGGCATAAGCAGTGCCCTAAAATGGACACATCAGCCCACCATATCCCAGTTGACATAACGGGATATAGTGGAGCGTGTTGGGAAGAAATGGATCCATCATCCAGGAAGGGTTAGTAACACACAGGGCACTCGATTGTCTCCAGATCTGTGGTCCCAATCCAAGGGAGATAGAAACATCTCATTTAGGGAGCAAAAACTAGGCACACCTAATTAAGTTATATTAGCTTTATTGGGGGTCTTCAAAGAAATCACCAAAAGAACAGTCCACAGTGTCAGTGCTATACACCTCCCCCTTGCACACAGACCCACACTCCCATGCACTCAAACTTGCTCCCAAATATCGCCTAACACTGCTGCAATGCAAGTGTAACCCGAGCCGCGTGATTCGAGATCCGATCTCATTTTACAGCCTGCTCTCACGTTAAAGCCAACACACACAGACCCACACGGACCCCCCCCCCTCAAAAGTACAAAAAGGAAACCTGGAATCGAAATGACAGCCACAATCGTCTCCCTACCCTGCTTTAGTCCAACCCTAGACAGCTGTAAAGAAGCAGCTGATGTCAAACCCGCCGGGATTACCGAATTAAATAGCTTTTTTTTTTAATTCCTCCCCCTCCCCTTACCCCAATCAAACACATCTGCATATTAAATAGAATATCAGACCAGCCAACAGCAAAACTCTCCCTGTAAACTTTGCTGAATGCTGGCTGTTGAGCAGTATATATTTTTATATATTAAATTCAAGTAACAAAAGTAGACGGGGGGTTATCCGGGCCCAGCGCCCACACCGTAAAGAGCTGGATGGTAGGACGAGCAAAGGCGTGGGCTAGAATCGCCCCACCGATCAGATGAGATTGTTTTGAAGAGAAAAAGACGTTGGCATCGAACTTGTTTCTTCAAGGAATGGTGGTCTATAAGAGCAATGAATAATAAATAATAGCAACGTAACGCGTGGGGATGCTAGAGACTTCGCTGGGCAATGCTCCTGATTCTCGGTGGAGCACTCCACCCGTTCTTCACCTCTCCTCTGCCGTTCTTGCAACCATGTCTCCCAGCACATGGGCCCAAACGCAAGCTTTCTGCTGCTGCTTCTCAAACTTACTCGGAAGCAGCATTATTTTTTTAAAATAGCGACCGACAAAACGGTGGGTTTCACAGAAGGATCCGCAGAGGAGAGGGTGACCATCCCTGAGGCCAGGCAAGGCTGAGTTGGGCCCGGGGAATACCATTTGCTGTGCTGCATGCTTGACGCCCAGGAACGAGCCCCAGCCAGCTTTCACAAAGCAAATATTTCTCCACCCAAAGCACCCTTCTTTATTACATACGCCAAAAGGCAGAGGATTGGCTCACTTTCTTTAAAAAGTGTCAAGGATGTAAAAACGGGCTGTCATTCCTGTGCGTGTCTGTGTGCACACAACCACACTCATAAGGGTTGGGGAGTTTACTATATAACTCACCAAGAATATATCCATCATCCCATCCTCATATTATACCAAGTCAGAATCACCAGCAACACTGTCTCTATTGGCAAACCTTCATAACAGCTGTGCTTTTAGCTAGCAAAAATCTCCTTTTTTGTGGCGGGAAGGGGTGTCTTATGGTTGTTTGCTTTGGGGGGGGTGTTTTTTAAATTGCACTCCAGTTGCTACAAGCCATCTCGCGTCTCCAAATCCTTAATCCTGCAAGAGACACAAATCCATTTTCTACTGCCCAGAGCGGATCCAGTCCTTCTCCCTTGCAGCTTTTAAAAGCCAGCCTTGCATTTATACCTGGGAATTATTGTTAGCAGATCGTTTTCTTCTGGTTGTTGTTGGGCTTTTTTTGGTGAATTGCAAGATCTGTAAATGGAGTACAAAAGTCTGGACTGGTTCTGACCCCACAGACAGCTGCAGCGTTTTCTTCATAATGACCAAGGGTAACAGGGTCCAAGTGATACCTCTCCGTGTTTATACACAACAGATGACTGGGTGGAAGAATTCAAGACCTTTTTCTCAGAACAGTTTTTCATAGCACCACAAGTGAAAGTGGAGGAACAGGAATGGGGCAAAGTGTCCAGAAACAGCCAGAAGATCACAGCCTTCCAGAAGTCCACCATCCAATCTTCGCATTATCTAACATAAAAGCAGAGTCGAGCTTCCTTTCTTCCCTTCTCAGTCCTCCTGCTACAACGGATTGACATCGCCCTCCTTTAGCAGTCATAGACCTCATGGTCAGAGGGTGCTCCTGGCTTCTTCGCCTCTGTGTCCCAGATGTTGTCATAACTGTAGTCCTCATGGAAGCTTTGCAACTCAGCATAGTCGTGATAGGTCGAGTCAAGCTGCTCCCGTCCTGTTTTGGGCAGGTTGTAGGCTCCAAGGCTTTCATCTAGAAGAGATGGGCCGTTAAGGTTTTGGAGGTGATGCAGCCAACCCAAATCCCTTCCCAGAAAGGTCCTCCTGAGGTCATGCTGCTTCCTTTCATTTTGATTCCCTCTTAATTGTCCAACCTTTACCCCTTCTTATACGTTGATCATGAATTCTAATCTAGAAGGTTGTCAGCCAAGACTGCATCAAAGCCCAGGTCTGCTAAAGACTCACCTGAAGTTGGCAAGGAACGCATCTGAAGGCCATCTCTCGATGAGGTGCTCTGTTTGCAAGTGGGGAAGAGAAGCGAGAAGTTGAGAGCTACAAAATGCACAGAACAGTTTTGTTTTCAGATTCCACCCCTGCCGCCTCTTAGTAACCCCATCAACGTGCTGCTCCAACCCTCCTGACTTTCCATGTTTGCTTTTGCAGAATCTAAGCAAAACGTTACTTTGAAAGAGGGACCCCACTAGTTCTTCTTTCCACGGGGGATAACCAGATCATGAATGAAGGCGCTAAGGTCACTTTTCCACCCTGTTGCAGCCAATAACATGGATTGAGAAAAACTGCCTTCATGTTTCTATAGCGGCTTTTGCATCCTCCTCCCTGCCCCCCTTTCAAATCTCCTTCTTGTAGCAATGCAAGAATCTGTGGTCCTGATTTCTAAAGCCCTCTACAAAAAGCAAGACATTTAGGGTTCTTGCACTACAGCTCTCTCACCTGGGAGGGAAATGGAGGGCAGAGTTAGCTCTAGTGAGAATTGTGACTGGTGACAAACTGGATCTGGTGCAAAAGCGTAAAACAGGGCACCTGTTCTGACCGAGACGCCCTTCAGCACTCACCGTGGTCAAATAATTGACATCTGATGAGGGTTCTGTGGCAAAATGAAAGGCAGGGGCTGAGGCGTTGCATCTCTGTGCAGGGATGGGTTCTCGCCAGTGGTTCCCACATAAAGGTTGAAAGCTCTTCCACCCGAGAGGATGATGACAAATGGGAACAGACACCGGCATGGCTGGATAGCCATTCTTGTGCTCCAGAGTGGATGGCCCATGGCACCTCTCAAGCTGTGGAGGAAGAGGAGGAGGAGGAGGAGGAAAAAAGGAGAAGGAGCAGGAGAAGGAGAAGGAGAAGGAGGAGAAGGAGAAGGAGAAGGAGGAGGAGAAGGAGGAGAAGGAGAAGGAGAAGGAGAAGGAGAAGGAGAAGGAGAAGGAGGAGGAGGAGGAGGAGGAGGAGAAGGAGAAGGAGAAGGAGGAGGAGAAGGAGGAGGAGAAGGAGAAGGAGAAGGAGAAGGAGAAGGAGAAGGAGAAGGAGAAGGAGAAGGAGAAGGAGAAGGAGAAGGAGAAGGAGAAGATTATTGAGTCTCTACCATTTTCAGAAGTTCCAACACTTAGATGTACTAAATCAGAAGCATCGTTGGCATCCAAAGAAGGTTGCTATTTTGGAGTGAATTAAAAATTGTGCCCAGGGATGTTAAACCCACCCACCCATCCACCTATTTCTGAGAATGTCCATGTTCTTGAGCCTAATTGTTCCGAAAGAGGATCAGCCTAGCACAGTAACTCATCAGAAGATGCAGTAGTGCTCTCCCTTTATGAGTGAGGAACCCCAAGGTGGAGGCTACAAAACCCGTGGTAAAAAAAGAACAAAGGTCTTCACAACCTGCTTGCAGGTTTCTGGAAAGCCTCTAATGGGCTGTTTTGGGAAGGCGATGCTGATCCAGGCAACCTTTTAGCCTGATTTATTTCAGTTCAGTTGGACATAGCCTTTCATTTTCCCCAGCGACAGGCAGATCAGGAATCTTGTACAATCACTTTGGGACTCTCCTGGAAAGCCCTACCATCTGCTTAAGGTGCCCCCCTTACCTCTTCTAGGAAGTAGGAGCCTGCTGCTCCATGTGGGGAGGGGGAACTGGGCGTGTAGGGGTCAGCATACATGGGGGAAGAAGACAGAGAGGCATTTTCCAAGGTTTGAGGAGCTGTGCAGGTCTGGCTCCTTGGCGTGTTCCACTGTTTCAGCTGCAGAGGGGACAAAAAAAGTCCACTGAAAGAGAAATCCAGCTGCACAGGAAATCTTTGGAAGGACTGGGGATTCGCAGGGCCATAGGCCATTCCAGACTCTCCTCAGCCCATCTAGCTGAACCCTAGCCATACGTTAGCCACACAAAGCAGGGCCTTTATTCCTATGCACCCTTCCCAAATTCTAAGATCATTCCCATCTACAGGCCTCGTACATTGTTTAAGTCCAGATGCAGTGGGCGAATGGCAGGATGCTCTTGTTGGATGGGGGCTGGGTATGGTTCATTGTACACCGGAGAGACGCCTTCTCCATGTGGGCGCTCTGAGATGAGTTGGAAGCGGCTCCTTTCAGAGTCCTCGCTGTGGCACGGGGGCTGCTGAGTTGGTGGGCCGCCCTTCCCTTTGGACTTTCGAGAGCTCCCTTTTCTTTTCAACTCGGGTTTCGGCATTCCTGTCCCTGCCAGGACTCGGTTTCCTGGGCACTGCAACAAGAGGAGACACCATTTGAGTGCTTGAAGAACCCTTGAGATACTGGTAGGTGTAGGCCACCAGCAAGAACATTCAATCAGAAGGAATTCTGTTTGGAATTCTATCTCCAGCCCTTCAGGCCAGCCTCTCCCAATCTGGTCACCCTCCACTTGTGTGGACATTAACTCCCAGAGGTCCCCAGCCAGCCTGGAGAAGTTGGAGAGTCGAATGATGCCCCCCAGATAGGTGGACTTTACTCTTAGAATCTCCAGCCAGCTTTAGCTTCAAGTAGAAAATAACTGGAATCCCGTGAAATCAATATAAAACCAGAGACAAGGGTTTTCTATGGAGTGATGCAATCAATATTCCAGCAGGGGAATTCTTATTTAGCAGTTATACTCAAACGCTTTGGAACAGGAGCTCTTGATAGCATCTATTATGGGAATCCGGTTTGGATGGGCTCTAAGGATTGACCAAGGACACGCAACATTTCCAGATCTTCCAACCAAGGTTTCAATTCAACTCGACTCCTTTCCTTCCCACAGACCATATGAAGTCGGTGCTACTCCTGGAAGAAACCTTCGCCCACCAAGCCCACCCCGATTCCGAAAATCCGACTTACGCAGACTGGTTGTGGCAGAGGGTTTTCAGCTAACCGATTCTCAGGCACCGCATCGAACGACTGCCTCTCAGACCAAGAAGCCGTACTGGTTTGGGAGTGGTGTGTGGATGTAGCCCCCTTCCCGGCGGAAGCCCAGGAGTTTGTTCTGCCCTCTGAGGTGAGTGACCCTCTTCCACTTCCTGAAAACTAAATCAACCAAGAAATAAAAATGTATGGAAATTGAGGATGGGGGAGAGAAGACCAAACACCCTCTTGAATGATTGGCATGGTGAAAGAATGTGGTCCTGGCCTTGGGAATGGGGAAGAAGAGATTACTCTGTCCCGAGAAAGAGGAAAGTGTGAGAGAGAAACTCACAATAACCACCTTGATTTTGCTTGGTATAAGATGGAGTAGTGAGAAACTCAGGCAGGCTTTCAAGATTCTATTATTACACCCTACAACAATAAAGTAGCATTCCTGAGATCCCTTCTGGATCTGGCCTACTCCAAAGGGCTGACTGGCACAATATGACCAGCAATTTAAAGAGCTGAACCTAAGAACTTGAATGCCATTTACAATCTATCAGCTTCGTAGGCCAAAGTAATTTTCCTCCTGCTGCAAATGTTGAGGGTGGGGTTGGGAATCACACCATACTAAGCTAAATTGAGCTTTGGAGTGTTTTTAGCACCCAGCCCACCTACTAAGCCAGAAGATGGCTTATTTGTGAAGCATGCCATGTTGAATGAATGCTGCCATTGTGTGCTGTTACTTCAGCCTGGGTTAAGAGAAAATGGCTTGTCCAAGTCTATTTGACAGAGTTATGCTCGGAAGAGGATTAGCCAGGGAAACAAAGAGTCATTCTCTTGGTACGCATAATGCAGAATTGTGTTATAAGCTAGAAAGGAAATAGCACCTTACCTGCGCCAGGTGCGAAGGTTTTAACCCTGAGAAACTCTCTGATCCTGAGAGGGAGGAATCTGCGTGGCGGAACTGAGCGGTTTTGAGATAATACAACCACTCTTGGTAATCTTCATAGCTGGAGCAAATGACCCGAATGGAGTTGATTAGTCGGCCTGCAAGAAATAGAGGTCCCATCTTGTTTGCAGCAAGACTCAGTCTGTGTGGCTGTTGTTTTTGGTCTTGAGGTTTGAACCGGTAGCGATCCTTCACCAACTCAGCTAGGGATCTTCCCCACTCCTTGCCTCTTTTCAACGGGGGACATCCAGGACTGGATTCAGAGTCTCCCTCTGGCAGGGTAGATGCTTGAGCCCAAAATTATCAACCTCCAATGCAGTGTTTCTCAACCTTGGCCACTTTAAGATGGGTGGACTTCAACTCCCAGAATTCCCCAGCCAGCCATGCTAGCTGGGAAATTCTGGGAGTCGAAGTCCACCCATCGTAAAGTGGCCAAGGTTGAGAAACACAGCTTCAGTGATTGCAATTCACATGTTATAACAACCCAGAGATAAACTTCCATACCACAGACTTGCTGAGTTTTAGAAACATAACATTTCAACCAGAAATCCATCATTTACATTCCTGTAACATAAATCCTTTATTGTGCGTCCTACACTCTGAATCTTCTACATGATGTTGAGAATTTGGTCACCATATCCTCCCTCCATCTTCTTTTCTCAAGGCGAAAATGGCTTCCTGTGATTTTCATCCGACCTTGCATTTTGTAGTATTTTCAGCCTGACCACCCAAAAGGTTACCTCGTCGATCTGAACTATCTTCTGAATCCTGGTTCCCAAACTCCCAGAGTTCCTAGCCAATCCTTAGGGAATCCTGGGAATTTTAGTGGCATCATCTCTAGCTTGCTCTAGAAACGGGAGTCCTAGAACCAGTTTGATTTGTCCTCTGTGCAAATCCATCTTTAATCCCTTCCCCTGATATCCAAACACAGACACACACACACACGTGAAAAGTCTCATATGTGCAAGCAGGGGCCTACCTTCTATTAAAAAAGCAGTCTTCTGGTTTTCTTCAAACTGTATTTGGATGGCATTCAGGGGCAATTCACCCTGTTTGTAGGAAAAATCAGACACCGTTTGATATTAAATATTAATTAAATATTAAAACCCACCCAGATAGACAGTGGAAACAGATAAACTCTACTTCTCAAGCTAGAAATGAATCCTCTTTTTTCAGCCTGATTAAGCAAGTGTTGGTCTTACTTGGTTTAGGCTACAAATGATAGGATTGGAATTGCAGTTTTTAATTTATAGAAGCCAGATGATGAATAAAATGGGGTATCCACCACAGGGGCTGGACTTGCCAGAACCCTAAGGAGAAACTCATATTGCAACATTTCCTTGCACATCCCCCTTGTTTTTAGTTAAAAATCGGTCACTATCCAGAAACATTCTGCACGGATTCTCGGGTTTGGATTATCGCTCGCTAAAGATAATTCTTGTGTCTGAAGTCAAAACATTTAGAGTTAATGCTCTTGTCTGAAAATTTCCATGACCCAAAGGACTTTGTACCCCGAGAGGTTTGCCAACCACAGATCCTTTAAGGGTCTGCAAGACTGTTTTCTCTCTCCAACAGTTTGCTCAGGGCGGCCAGGGGGTTGGGACTGATTTTCAGGGAGGCGATGCTGTTGGAAGGAACAAAGTTCTGTTCTGCTCCCAAAGAACTGAGCAAACTAAGAGCGTGCGCTTGTGTGCAGAAGGATGAACGCAAGGGAAAGGTCTAAAGGAAGAAATAGGTGCAGGAGAACCCTTTTTAAGAAAGAAATGGAAAAGGACAGCCATTGGTCAAGTTTCTGGGCTTCCCCTAGGAACAGAATGCCAACCGTATTGGCTTTTAATCTGATTTTCTAAAGTCACCGATTTACTGGCAGGAGCCCCGTTTTAAGACGCTCTTCCAGACCTCAGCACTTGCCTTGCAAAATGTCCATGCTAGGAAACAGACTTCCCCTCTCCCGCTTCCTACACCAAAACCGCCACGGCCCTGAGGATTTTGCTGAACCTCACAGCCAAATGGGGAGAACGTGAAGGGGAGACCGTATCCCTCCGCCTTCCCGCTTTAGCCCTAACAACGTGCTGCTTTTCCTGCCAAACCAGTCAAGGTGAAATTGTCAGGATAAGCGCAGGAATGAGTCAAGCAGAGGGAGTGAGGAAAATCCCCGGTTCTCAGAGCAACTGTGGCGCTCAGACGAAGGTATTTGCAAGGTTATGATAATGCAATACAGAAAACGATGAGTTGCCAAAAAGGTGTTTTGAGAGCAGGCCACAATTCAAATACAACTACAGTAACAACCTCTTCCTCTCCTCCTCTTCCTCCTCCTCCCTTCTTCTTTCCCCTTCTCTTTCTCCTTCTCTTCATTCTAGATCGTGCACCACACTAACCACCTAATCTCCAGGGATCCTAGCAGGATGCCCTTTATCCACCGGTACCAACTCCAGAAATGACCCGATTCAATTTGCTGTCCTCCCCGCTTGCCCATTGGCAATTTGCAAACGGGCCCATCTTTCAGCTCCATCCGGCAGGAACGGGAACTCAAACACCCCAAAGGTGGCCCTGTGCCCAGACATGTCTGCCCAAAGTCAAGTTCCTACAGCTGGCATCACACGCTCACCAAACTGTAGCCCCGTGTACATCTCTGCTGTGAATGAAAGAGGAAGGACTCGTCAATTTGCTGCCTGTCCAACACATTTACTCCCACCTGAGAGCTACAGCTAGGTCTTGGGGCACCGTGCTGGTGCAGTCATGCAAGATACAGATCTGGAGTCCTGAGCTGGAAAGAAACCTCTCAATGGGACGAGAAGCAAAAGCTAAGGCCAGGGATCTTCACGAGGTGTTGACCTTTCCATCCCATCTCCCCTAAAGATATAACCCCCATTCCTTCAGTCCCCTAGCAAGGGAGCCTCCATCTGAACAGCTCCTGGTGCATTCAGAAGGCCAGCAACGGTTAGACCGCAGGACTGGCAGCATCTGATAAGTATGAAGTCCCTCGGTTATAACTATCAGGCACAAAAGAGATTTCTAAGAATGATCTTTTTCTGCAAACCACCCCTACTGAAAGAACGGGAGGCCCTCCAATTCAGCCAGCTGCTGGCAACAGCTGGGTCCTAGCGCACACCCCACAAAGCCACAGGCTGCGCTCTGCAACGCTTGCGGGGCGACCTCCACCCCACAGTCCCGGCTCTCGCAGAGGAATTGCTACTATTTTTAAAAGGAATCCCAAGACCGTCGCAGGGCAGAACGCATGCCCGCCCTTCACAGAAGAAAAGACGGGACGCTGGCTTTTCTGCTGGACTTGGGGTTGGATATAGGAAAAAGAAATGCATAAGTCGGGGCGTGCTGATTGTCAGACCCAGAGCATCCTCCCTTTGGGGGGTTTCAAAACGTTCCTGGGCTGAATGTATTGATACACCAGCACAGCACCCCTAACCCTGTGTTGCTTGATCGAACACTCTCCACAGCCAAATCTAGCAGAGGAACAACCTTGGTTTAAAATCCAAGCGAAGGGCAATCGTTGGGTTCTTCTGCTTTATACAACAAGAAGGGGCCACCAGACCCTGAATAGCATCAACGAAGCGTCATGGGAGGTGAAGCAAAGCTGGTCCACTTTCCCACCGGGCACCAGGGCTGAACGGAGGAGGACAATCTACCACGGATCGATTGCTTCCTCGTTCCGGAGACGCTGGCATCTGTGCGCCTGGCGCTGCGTTGAGTCATGCAAGGCCCCACCTGCAGCTGGAAAATAGGTTGGCTGGCTCCGTGAGAACTAGGCTACGTTCGGGCTGGGCCTCCAAGCTGCTCTTGCTCCACGGTTCGAGGAATGTGACTGCAGGCGGGCACCACCCTGCTGACGGCGTAACCACAACTATTCAGACGCCATCGCCTTTCCAGGAGAACGAAAGCCGGGTGCTTTTCCTTCTTTTAAAGGGACAGAGTGCCTGTCCGGTCGAGAGTCTTTGTACCCTGCTGTGAGGGCACCACGCTGAGTAAGGACTGGGCAAGTTCCTGGGCATAGTGGAGAAACAGGTTGAGATGGGGCATGCGGAAAAGGCTCCTGGCATTCCGCTGGGCGAGACTGAAAATAAAACCGGGAACAGCCCAGTTCAGATTTCATCGCTTGTCCCGAACCCTTTGAAGATGATCTCTCTAATGTTGAGCCCCACATGATCTGCTCCTCACCTTATGGAGGGTCTTAAAGCTGCAAGACCTGCGTTCGGTTTTTGCTCATGGCATAGAAGAGGGAGTGATCTTATTCTCCGTGGCTTGAGAGGGCAGGACCAGATCCAACGGCTCAGTCCTATAAGCCAGGAGAAGGAATTTCCTGGCTGCAGGAGCGGTTAGCCAGTGGAACAGGCTGACCCATGAACCGGGGAGATCTTCAAACATTATTGATCTAAGATAAATCATTCTTGGCTGCTCTGAACACCATATAGATCCTTACAGGGATGATGAAGGCTGGCATGTATCATTGGTTATGTCAGCCCGTTAAGACGACTTTAGGAAAACATTCCCCATGCTTTCCAAAGCTTTGGAAATACGTCATCCATAAACAAGTGACGGCAACAAGAAATACATTTTTTATCAACCCAAATACAGTGGTACCTCGGGTTACGAATTTAATTCGTTCCGTGACTCTGGTTGCAACCCGAATTGGTCGCACCCCGAAGCAAATTTCCCCGTAAGGTTCAATGTAATTACCGTTAATCCGTTCTGGCGTGGAGGACAGGGAGGCGGCTATTGCTTGGAGGGAGAGTCCCCCTCCCTACGACCACGTCTCAGGGGCGGAAAATGGCCGTGGACCACGTGTCACGGGCGGAAAAATGGTGGCGGACCACGTGTCACGGGTGGAAAAATGGCCGCAGACCATATGTCACGGGCAGAAAAATGGCTGCGGACCACGTGTCAGGGCGGAAAATGGCCGCGGACCACGTGTCACGGGCAGAAAAATGGCCGCGGACCACGTATCACGGGTGGAAAAATGGCCGCAGACCACGTGTCACGGGAGGGAAAATGGCCGAGGACCACATGTCACGGGCATAAAAATGGCTGCGGACCACGTGTCACGGGCGGAAAAATGGCCGCGGACCACGTGTCACGGGCGGAAAAATGGCTGCGGACCACGTGTCACGGGCGGAAAAATGGCCGCGGACCACGTGTCACAGGTGGAAAAATGGCTGCGGACCACGTGTCAAGGCGGAAAATGGCCACGGGCCACGTGTCACGGGCGGAAAAATGGCCGCAGACCACGTGTCACGGGAGGGAAAATGGCCGCAGACCACGTGTCACGGGCAGAAAAATGGCTGCGGACCACGTGTCAAGGCGGAAAATGGCCACGGGCCACGTGTCACGGGAGGGAAAATGGCCGCAGACCACGTGTCACGGGCAGAAAAATGGCTGCGGACCACGTGTCAAGGCAGAAAATGGTCGTGGACCACGTGTCACGGGCAGAAAAATGGCTGCGGACCACGTGTCAGGGCAGAAAATGGCCACGGGCCACGTGTCACGGGCGGAAAAATGGCCACGGGCCACGTGTCACGGGCAGGAAAACGGCCGCAGACCACGTGTCACGGGCAGGAAAATGGCTGCGGACCACGTGTCATGGGAAGGAAAATGGCCGCGTATCCTGTCCGTACCCTGAGGCGGAGTTCGCAAATCGAGGCAATTTTTTGTGGCCGGAGCTGATCGTAACCCGAAAAGTTTGTTAACAGAAGTGTTCGTAACCCGAGGTACCACTGTATCCTTAAGTCAGGTTGTAGCCCTTATCCTTACTGTTAAAAGTACCCTGGATTATATGAGATAAGGAAAATACCAGCAATGAATGTGTCTTACCTTAAAGTAGAGGCCATTGCGTTCTTCAGATACAATAACTAGTGTAGAAGGATAGAGGACCAACAAGCGATGATGCTGCTCCTGGTGGTGTCAAACAAGACCAAGATTCGTATAAAGTAACAATCAGAGATGCCATCTGCCTACCTACAGTATTATTACCTGGTGAAACCTTATGCACAGAAGATGCAAAAAAGAATTATTATTATTATTATGGTTGGTCGCACCGTCAGCCAGATGTTTGGACTGGATTTGGCATTTTTATCTACCTACCGAGTCCTTCCCAAGGACCTGGGATAGACAGATGTTGTTCTTGTTATTATTATTATTTTCCTGTGCATATGAAAACCTCAGAAATATTAGACAGCCTCTGCCACTAGGCTTCTAAATAGAAAGCCATGACACAAAAGGAAAAGGGTTCAGGAGGGAAGAGGGGAGGAAAAAAGCAATCATAACATCTTAGATTAGGAAGGGAATCTTAGAGGCCATCTAGTCTGACCCCTTGCAGGATTCACTGGGGCATCTCTGATCGAGGCTTATGTAACCTCCATTTGGAAACTCGTTTTTTTTTTCCTGGCATGAAGGAGGAAAGGAGTTAGTTGCCACGGAGATTAAAACTGAGATCAAAAAAGAGGCCCAAAACAGCAGAGCAGAACATATCCATCTAGGCCCTGGAGCCTCTTCTAGAGAAGGATGGATGGATGGATGAAAAATGGCAGAGAGGCTTCCAAATATATATTTAGAAGCCTAACTCTGCTGTCTATTATCCATCCACCCATCCGTCCACCCACCCAGCCACCCATCCGTCCACCCGTCCACCCGTCCGTCCGTCCACCCACCCACCCACCCACCCACCCATCCATCCATCCATCCATCCATCCATCCATCCATCCATCCATCTATCTATCTATCTATCTATCTATCTATCTATCTATCTATCTATCTATCTATCTATCTCAGGTTATTGTTTTGGTCCAGAAGAAAATGACATTTCTGCTCCTCCCGAAGGTCTCCCCTTTGAGGTTCTTTCACTCCATGGAAAAGCCCCCCCAGCCCTCCTCCTCCTCCTCCCCTAAAGAGTGTCACACCTGGAAAGGCAAATGCTGCAGCTTCACTTTTGAGACACAAAGGATGTCGCCCAGTGACTTCCGCTGGGTGCCCTTCCATTCTTGCACGTGGGCGTTCTGCATGGACCACCGCAGCTGCTCCTTCCCGAGGGGGCCGTGCGTCCAATCGCTCTAGAAGGGCAAAGCACATCTCACCGTCACCAGCATCGATCCCCATCCTTGTCTTCTCCAGACCCCCTGCCCAGGCTGACCGGCGGGCAGGGTGCCCGCCAGTGGGGAAAAAAAGGCTGCGGAAAAACTGGCCATGCCAGTTTCCACCCTCAGCTGAGCTTTTGGCAAAGCTTGCTGGCCTAGGAGGCCTTCCCCGCGTAGGTCAGGGGCAGCTTCCGCCGGCAGGGCTGAGCTGTCAAAGCCAGACTGGAAACGCTGATGGGGCTCTTCTCTCTCTTTCAGCCTCTCTTCCTCATCCCGGCAAAATGACTCATGCCGGGAGGCCACAAGCCATAAACACAGAGAGAAGCAGGGGAGAAGAGTTTCCCAGGACACAAAGAAAGCTTGCCGGGGGGTGGGGTTTAGGGGAGGCAGAAAATGGGGCCAAATCTACCTTTCGTGGCCAGGGGACTGCGATAGCCTCTGTCCTTGCTAGTCAGGGGATTCCCACCCGATGCTGACTAACAGAGAGTGATCAGCTTTGCAGCCCTGCCTATGGAACAGGGTGGCAGAGGGAGCCCTCCCTGGCCTCCAACAGTGAGATGGAAATTTTAGCATTTGTCAAAACTAAACTTCAGTACTCCTGGACACACTGTTCAACTTTTCCATCAATTAACCCCTTCCTTCCTTCCTTCCTTCCTTCCTTCCTTCCTTCCTTCCTTCCTTCCTTCCTTCCCCTTTAAGCTAGATTGAGAGCACCCTGCATGGCTCAACAATGCCATCTTTTGCAGAGGGTGGTGAGATATGGAATTGGCACCATCATTTGCGATGGCTGATCTCCAAGTCACCTCTAGGTCTTCACCTGAGTCGCGAGGGGCAAATCAGGGCGTCCTCCGTTTAAATGGATTTGTTTCTCCAGGTGGTAGACCCACTGCTTCTGTTCTGCCTGGCTGGAGCAGTAGATCGTCAGTGGGGACAGCAGAGGCCCTGGAAGAGCAAGAGAGGCCTTGAGTTGATTTCAGTTAAGTTCTTGCACAGGTTTTTGCAAAGGAAATTAAAAAACAGACTCAGAGCTGACCCTGAGAGCTGAAGAAAGATTGGTTGTCCTTAGCAAGGTCACACAGAGGAAGTCCTTGTCCCTGCACCCGAAAGGCAAACATGACTGGAAGCTTTCCTGTTATTAACTATTGCCCTGCATGTAGAAAGCCAGCCACTCAGGAAATGGAAAGGCTTTTCCTGCTGAGGTGCTGTGCGGTCCTGTTTTTTTGGAAGGGGAAGGACATTCCAAGCTTCAGCTGACTCCCTGCCTGCCTGTAGCAACACGGTTTAAGAAAGACTCAACGTTAGTAGACTTTTTCAAAAGAAGCGAACGATTCAGATGTCAAACAGACCTGTTATCCTCTTGTCCCTGAAGGGACCTCATTGCTGTCCCCCCATCCAGCCTCTTTGTGTTGACACAACTTTACCTTGTCTGAAGCAGGTAGCTTCGTTTATTTATTCCCGGGATCGGGGTGCCCAGATTCAGCAAACAAGCCCAGGGTGTAAAGCTGATAATTTCTGACCATGCCTGTATTTTATTTCTCCATAGGGAGGGGCGGTTAGCATTCCTCCCCACCCATAAATAACTGGTACAAGGGAAAAAACCAGCAACAAAATCCAGCAGCGTGGGACGGTCCGGATCCAGCATCCAGGCCCTTTTCTAGAATCAGCCATTCCCCCTTCTTGAAGACAATTCCTGTTCTGCGCCTCCTGCACTTCATCAATCAGTATTCAGTGCCCACTGAATATATTTGGCTTTTGTTGAGCTGTTGCTGCAGAGAAGCCTGGGCAACCCTTCAGCATTAATTCTTGGCCTGGAAGAAAGCAGGATGCCCACCGGTTTCCGCTTTTCCCCAGCTGGGTCTCCTGTGGCAACCCTCACCCGCGATAAGCGTGGGAATCCTGCTGAGCCGCACACCAGTTCCCATCAACGGGATCAGGCCTCGGCTTTAACCTTAATCATTTCCTATCCTACCTCTTAATAAAACAAATATCAGTCCCGCTCTGCCAGGGCCTGAACGGTGGTGCTCAGACCGCCAAGATAAGCCGAGACCGCAGCAAGCCGTCATAACAAGCCATTATCGACAGAATGAGTACTTTGGCCTGGCGGTGCCCTGTGTTTGAACACAAGCTCAGAATAATTAGATGTTTTCCCCTTGTTCTGAAGTGGGGGGGGGGGACATTTCTTCCACGTTGTGCCAACTTGGGGAAAGCGAGGCAGAGGAGGGCGAGATGGTATCTCCCCACTCCTTGCCCCGTTAGAGGCACACACACATTGGCGACATGGGTCCTCCTGTCCATCGTTCTGGCCAGGCTCTTCCTCGTGATTCTCCATCCAGTATGTTTTTAATTTCCAGAGGAAACCAAACCCTGCTGAAACGGATCGCTTTCCCCCCTTAACGACAACACCTCATCCCAGGACAACCACTTAAGTTCAGCCTGCCTTATTCGGCTTGGTTCCTGGGGTTTCTCTTGCACGTGAAAAAATGGGAGCAGGGGAAAAAAATGGGGTAACACCAGGGGACTTGGGAAGTGCACTGCCAACATCTCTAGGGGGGCCAGCGAGAGCTGATTCACCGCATGTCAGCACAAAACTAGGTGGGAAAATGGTGCCAGACCGAATAGCACAATTCTGAGTCACCGTAGCTGCTTGGCCAGATTCTCACCCCTCCTAGATTGCAGACTTGAGCTGAGCACCTCCGTTGGGCGGGTCGGGGTTTTTACAGGAGGGTTATAAGAAGCCACTTGGGGCTGATCGGAAGATGCCGAACTTTCCCCCTTGCCATCTAAAATCACCCACCTCTCTTTGCCTGAAATGCTGAAAATAAAGTTTTGAATTGCTCGCCTCCGTTCCAAAGGGCAGCGCTATCTCGGACCAGGGAAAAACATTTCCTCTTCACCGCCCCTAGGCTGTTGTCGATCTGAGATCTTTTTTCCATCGGCTCCCCCCAAACATGAGAGGAGTCAAACCTTAAGAAGGTCATTTCTGCCTCTTCAGAGCAACCCCCCGCCCCGCCGTCAATGATATAAAACTGACCCGCGCTGAAGGTGCTTTAAATGATGCACTCCGGAAAAGATGGAGAAATATACAGAGCTAAGGAGTGGCAACACTCACAGTTTAAAGTTCAGGTGTTCTTGTCTGAGGCTGGATGGCCCACCCCTGCTTTTTCAGTTCATGATCCAACACCTTTATCGAGTTGCACCCTGATAAATATCATAGTAGTTCAGTTTACGATGGTGGGACGGGAGCAATAAACAATGGGGTTGTTCTGTTCTCTGAGCGCAACAGCTGATTCATGCACAGAGCGCGCAACGCTGGGGCTGATTTGTCCTTCTCGAAAATGATTTTTATATTGGATATATTGGCCCTGGGAGGACTGTGGAGCAAAGTGCATTTCAGAGTTCTGGCACTGCTGGTTTTGCTTATGACAATGCTACTACGGGAAGGCGTTGGCTCAGTCTGTACAGCTCCAGTTCTGCTGTCTTACAAAACTGAATCTTCCAGCAAGTGCTGGGCTGGAGCGATTTGCATTTCTATCTTCCCCTGGAGCAGTGGTGGCTTTGCTGTTTTATTACTGCCTTTTCGGGGTAGGCCTTTCGAAGCCGCCTGGAGTTGCTCGTGGATGGGCGGCGCCGATCGAATTTATAAAATCAATTAATGAACAAAACCTGTAAGTCAAGGCAGGGGATTTTTTCTACCAGCACTGCAAGGAATTTTGAAATGGACAAGCCCCGATGTGCAATTGACTAGAGACTGGGCAGGGGACAAAGGAGAAGATGCTTTGCCTCCTCCAAAGAATTCCTGAAGGAGAGAGGATGGCAATCTTTCGGTCTTAAAACCTACATGAAGTGCAGAGCAAATTCAGAATTTAGTTAGCCTTTCTTCCAAGAAAGGGATCAGAGATTCTCCCACAGTTATGAGGCAGGTGCTCCTGTTCCAAACACCTACTGTCTTCCTACCGGCGTTTCTCTGAGCAACAAACTCAAGATCTCAACTCTCCTTCTCAGCTAGACCAACACACCTTCAAGCTGGTGTTTGCAAATTTAGCAGTTATTCCGGTCCATCACATTCCCCCCTTTTTCCTCTTCCTCTGTTTCCCCCGTTCTGAGTCATGACTCCCTTTTCCTGGGAGAATAACTCCTGAGTCATCATTAGAGCTACGGCAACTCTGCCACCATGAATGATAGTTGAATAAGCGTGACGTAGTTGGCCGATAGTTGGCTGATCCACGTAGTGGATGCTGCTGAACACCTATGAGTCGCGTTTGCTTAGGCGTCCTGCCTACGTGCTTCTGGGCCAGGGTAAAACTAAAAGAACAGATGATGCACTCAGATATATGAGGACCAGTATTGAAACCAAGACGTAGGTATGCTTAGATGCAGAAGAGAAGGTTGAAAGGGGCATGATAGCCATCTTCAAATATCTGAAAGGCTTCAACGTTTAGAGGATTCAGACTTATTCTCCCTTGCTCCAGAGGGTATAAGGGGCTGTGAGAATCACCTTGAGGAGCAGGAAGAAGATTGAGGTCAGCCCTCCAAGGTAGTCCAGACCAGGAAACCAAAGTTATGAATGCTAAGACTACTTTTATTATAAGGTTGCCATAATCTTGCAAGTCTGAATGCGCCTCTCCCCTCCTTGCCTTTACATGCAAGAGAATTGTGGAGGGTCAAGTCTGAGAGGCTTTCTCAAATTACACTCCTGCTTTGGACTCAGATTTCTCTTTCTGACCATTGCCCTGGCTGGGGCTCTTCCTCCTGTTCCTCAAGGTGATACTCACGGCGTGTAAGACTAGAACGAATGGGATGAAACGTCAAGATGAAGACGCGGATTAGACTTTAGGAAGAACTTCTCAATAGTAAGAGCTGTCAGTCCCAGGGAGAGTTTTCTTCCCCTTGGCTGGAGGCTTTCAAACAGAGGTTGGGTCATTCATCTCAACACGAAGGTTAGACTTTATGAACTCCAAGGTCCCGTCCAATTCTCATTGGATGGACCCAAATGGATGGCTGAAAAAAGGCAACCACGCTCTTTTTCCTTTCTCGCCTATTGTCTGAGCCTCAGCCAAGGAATTGTTCTCACCTGTAATTTGAAAAGCATGAAGATCTCCTTGAACCTCGTTTTCATTTTCAAGTTCGGTCAGCTGGAGTTCTGTCAGTGGTAGCAAACCCTTCAGGAGGAGGAGGAGAAGACAGTGGTTAACCTCATGTTCTTCGCCAAACCTTCCTTTTTTATAACGAGAACTTTATCAAAGTTGATTGAGGCACTTTTCATGTCTGTCTATCAAACTATAGTTTATGGGCAATGAAAAAACCTCAGACTGTGTCTAAGGAGGTCTCCAACCTCTGTTTACTGTGATGAGAAGAAGTCACAGCATGTATTATCCAAAGCCAGGTCTACTTTTTCTAAAATTGGCGGGTTAGGTGAATGGGGATTGGCCCGCCTAGAAAAGGTACAGCAAAGGGGCTGCATAAGTGTAAAAATTTAACCTTTGAAACCACCCTTAAAAAGCAACAACAACAGAGCCATTTCATCATATAGCCCGTGTCACTGAATGATTCACAAGCATGCAACAGCCAGCTGTGTTTCGCCTTGTGTGACCTTGGCGTGTGCATCTTTAGAGAGGAATGCATTTGAAAGGGTGCAACTTGGATTGGGGATGAGCCAGAGAGCAGGGGAGGGGACTCAGCAAAATGGGGATCCAGTCAGGGGGAGTCACCGGGTCAAAAAAGAGAGAAGAAACCGAGTAGTTCAAAACAGGTCAAATGGGAGATACACAACCCCCCTTGCAACCCATAATTTCCTTCTGCTTCTATAAGAGGGGCTGAGCCAGGAAGCAAAGTCCTACTTTGAGGACCGGGATGCGCCCCGGCTGGGAATCTTCCTCTGAGAGTCATTGTGCAGATAAAAAGGAACGTCGGCTCCAGCTTGTCGGAAAGTGGAAACAGAGGGGGTGACTACAAAGCCTATGGAAGGTTGGTTTGAAAAATAGGGGTGCTCTAAAGCATAAGATGGTGTCTTACAAGGGTTTGTCGTGGACTGTTGAGTGGCTAATCTTCCACCACGACTGGCTTTGGGGTTTTCAGGTGGGGAATTTTCCATGCTGTGCCTGGAAATGGAACCTCTTGCAGACCCGCTACACACCCATAAAAGCAGCTTTTCCCGATTCTGTGGCTGTTCTTTCTCCTTACGGATAACCAAACCCTCTTTTACCTGGCAGGCGTGAACGTTGGGGCCGAGGGACTGAAAATAGAGGTACTCTTGAAAGAGCTCCAAATAGCAATCGTTGACTTCCTGCCAAAGAAAAGACGTGGAGATTTTTTAGTTTACTTCAGTCGTGCTTCCGGGGGGCTCGCGCTGAATCTAGGTTCACAACTGAACGATATAAAAAGAAGGAGACCCCCACACCAAGGAGTCACAAGCCCTTCTGAAGCTTCACGCGTGGGAAATGGGTTCTCACCTGGCAGTGCTGAAATTTAAATTTGACTTTGGAATAATAGATAATTTTCCCCAGGTTCCGCACCACCGTCTTCCTCCGTCCTTTCTTGAACAAGCTTGGGAACGGCTGGTCAAAATTTTCCTTTTCGTTCTCTTGGCCGGTAAAGCTCTGCAGCCAAACCGAAAAACACTCTTTTTTAAAAAAAAAAGGAAGCATCAGATATGGCTTTGCCCAACAAATGGCTTAGTCCCACGAATACCAAAGGAACCTATATTTTTCTGAATATACTGTACTTCTCCTCCTCAGTGTTAACCAAGAGAACGTACCATAACCCAAAGAGAAATAATATCTATTTTTACAGAATGCCAATGGCTAAAAGCGCAATTTGCTTATTGAAAGACCAAAGCTGTATCTCCCTTCCCAAAAGCCAGAAGATCTGACAGAAGCCGTTGTGGCAGAGATTAGCTTCGTGGCTCTTCTCGGACGAGATCGGCCTGCCCGGATTCACAGCCCGCGGGCAATCTTTCCAAGATCAAAAAGCTGGCAACCCTGAATTCAGCCGAGATGCCGTTCCCCAGAGGGCAAATGTCACGGGGAAAATATTTGTGGATGGATCTCCGTGCCAGCTGAAGATTTAAGATTTTTAGAACTGCAGCTTTACGCTTGGCTTGGACCCCGGAGAGGAGTCAACGGCGGCTTGAATCTCGTCTATATTCTAGATTGTGATTAATCAGTCTCTTAATTTGAGCCTCAGGATGAATGCTTTCCAGCCCAGGAGGAGCCAAAAGGAGTTCTTATAAGGGACCTTCAAAGGCACCCCTACCAATTTTCCAAACTCAGCTGTTTTCAGTTTTCCCTTCCTCTCTGTGGACACTCTTGACTTTTTCCCCCATAAACCTTGTTACCGGCCCACAAACTCCATCAATTTGATTTTGCCTCCATATTTCTGCAGGGACAGTTGCCCCAAACCTCTACTGTTGAGTTTTCCCCTGTGCCAAAACCATTCTGGCCACTTTACGATGGGTGGACTTCAACTCCCAGAATTCCCCAGCCAGCATGCTGGCTGGGGAATTCTGGGAGTTGCAGTCCACCCATCGTAAAGCGGTCAAGGTTGAAAAACCAATAGAAGCGCATATGTGTAGCTCAGGGTTGAACTGTGGGGTCCTTGGGGTTCTCTGAGCTTGGCTCTTTTCTTGCAAACGTTTCGTGACCCGGCTAAGTAACATCTTCAGTGCTAGAAGGAGTGGGGTTTGCTCTCTGTCTTGCAAACCCCACTCCCTTCTAGCACTGAAGATGTTACCTAGCCGGGTCACGAAACGTTTGCAAGAAAAGAGCCAAGCTCAGAGAACCCCAAGGACTCTGCAAGGTTGAAAAACACTGTCCTGGAGCAACGTCCACATCCCGAGATAGCGCATCTGGCAAGAAAGCGCCGCGTCCTTTTGAAGCTGGATTTTCCTTTTTAATGTGTATTCTACCTTTCTGGGACAGAGCTAGGGGAAAATCCCCCTTCTTTTCATTTCCAGAGATAAGATAGGCTGAATTTAGCATTACGCCATTACATTCTTGCCCAAATGGGTTTTCAACTTCGGTCTTCCTGATTTCATGGTGAAACACTCCAACCCACTCAGGTCTTATCTAAGCTGGGAAAAGTTAAATCCCGTGAAGAGCAGTGTGGAAAGTATACTGATATCCCTGGGAACTTGAATGGATCCTGGATCCAATCCAAAACCCATCTTTTTGGTCTTTCAATTGATCCGAAGCCCAGCCCAAATGAACCACGAGGCTTTTCTGCTGTTCCCCAGCTGCACCCCGTGAATTTGTCACCCGGTGCAAAATTGAATAGATTTCCTTTTTAAAACACAAGCACACGTTTCTAGCCCTCAAGCCTGGGACAACGAACTCCCAACCATGATGGGATAAAACACTCCAATGAGACAGAAACCGTATCTTAAGCAAAAGCGTGGATTTTCATTCAGGTAGGCACACAACCGTTTTTTTAACAATCCCTGCTCATAGAAACACGTGCATCAAGGGGTATTCTAGCTAACCTGCTACTTTTCTAAACACAGGGAAGATGCAAATTTACCACCATATTTTATGAGTCCTAAACAGCTCGGATTTTATTTTCCGGAATAGCATTTGCAGAGATTTACCTCTGTCTGGGGAATGCAGGTACAATTTATAACTGCCTGGCTTTTTGGCCTGCAGGTACAGAACAAGCTTTGGTTTCTTTTGTGTCTCTTGCACACACGCACACACAGACACACACGCATTTCTCATTGTCCTCCCCCACCCCAAACAGACTGGGTCGGTTTCTCCAGCCGTACCCAAAATAACCGAAGACAAAACCTCCCGTAATTAGCAAGGGAAGCAACTCTCCCAGCTGTCTTCGCCCTCTTTTCCCATCACAAGGCTGTCTTGCCCGAGGGCACGTACTAAATCCGCCCCACCGCCGCAGACAAGCACCGAAAGTGTGCAAGATTGGGCGGCGGGCAGAAAGCACCATCTGGATACGATCAGCTGCTGGAGCTCGCCGGTCCAAATCCACACATGCCCGTTTCCGGGCTCAGCAGATATTCAGAAGACGAACCCGGCCTCATTTCGGGTTCTTCCAACCCCATTTCTCTGGGATGGGTTTCATTCTTGGCCAGGCTGGTTAAGGAGTTGCAAAGGGGGTTGTTATTATTATTTTTTTCCCCTCCAGTCTGGCTTTCTTTCTGTTTCTAATCGAGGCAAAACATCTCCCCGCTTCCCCTTGATTAAACAGCCGAAAAAGGAAAAGCGCAGGGGAGGGCAAAGGAAAACAACCGCAACACATGGCTGTCTTAAAGCGGAGCCTGGCGCGCACACAGGAACCACGTCTGGAAATGCGGGGCTGAACTGCGGGCCGTCACCAGAGTCCGAATGCGAAGGGGATGATTTTCAGGACTGAGTTAGGTTGATAAGGGTCAAAGGAAGCAGGCTTTGGAGCATGACAGAATTCCTAGTCTCTCCTAAAACGCTGGCTGGGGTCTAGGATGCAAGTTATTAAATGCAATCTGATTTCGTCTCAAAGTGAGAACTTGGCTGGTCTTGGGAAGCGAAGCAGGCTGGACCTAGTGGGGGAGGGAACGGGAGACCAAAAGGACATTTATTTAAACATTTATTATATATAGTATTGTTGGCAAGAAATAACCAGGGGCTGAGTTGGATTAGAGCCACATTTTTCAATCTTGGCACCTTTCAGAGGGGTGGACTCCAACTCCCAGAATTCCCCAGCCAGCACGCTGGCTGGGGAATTCTGGGAGTTGGAGTCCACCCCTCTGAAAGCTGCCAAGGTTGAGAAACACTGGACTAGAAGGTGTCTTTGCAGCAAATGCCTTTCCCCTCCACTCAAGCTGGGTTACTGAAGTCCATTCTGTCTGTGGATAAGGGAACAGAGAGCTCTCAACGATAAAAGCATCAGCACATGTTCAGAGGCTATTTTGGCATTACCTCTGCAGCTCCACACTAAAGACCCGTTGCAAACCCCATGCATTTCCTTCTCTGTTGCTCAGTTTAGCACACAGAGAGGTCTGTTGCTGAAACAGGGTGCCGTGGCGCATGAAAGGTTTTAATCTTCAAACGTGGAAAGGAAGCATCTGTTCCGGCCACCGGCTGGTCCCTGCAAAAGTGTGCAAGCTTTTGAATTGCACAGAACGCTTCGTCGCCCGGTTCTGTCTCCGCCCCCCCCCCGCCCCAAAAAGTAGCAAACTCCTCCTCCATTTGGTTCACGGAAACTTTGCAGGGACAAGCCGTAATCTCCCCGGCATCGGTAAAGCCCTTGCTGGAGGTGGACGCTGCCAAGCAGCGATTAAGCCATTTCACAAAAGGGTAATTAAAGTGCCGAAGAAAAGCAGAGATTAAGTGAGTGCTCCTGAGTTTTATTGATCAGCTGCCACTGCTGGAGAAGATAAAATGAAAATATGCCAGCAAGTCACAACACAGCTGAACAGCAGATGCCACGTGGGGAAAATGAGGTGCTCCTCCACAGAGGGGGAAAAAAATAATCATAAATCCCTGCCCCTAGAAAATCAGCCTCTCAAGAAAAATGAGCGCGCTTTCTACCTGCAGGGATAGGCAGATACAACCTGTAACCGAAATGCCTGCCCCCATTCTGGAGTAGCAGAGCATAGATTTATCCATCCAGGGCAACCCAGATCAAAACCTATCCGGATTCCCAATATTTCAATCGGCCCACCTTTTCCTCTCGGATAAAAATTCAAGAAGGAGAGAGAAAGGTTCGTTTTCCTGCCCTGCCCAGAGCACGCCGGTCTGGTTTTTCCTTGTGCTTTCAAAAGCCCCCTCCCCAAATACTTATCTCCTGGACAGCTAATTCCCAACAGTGGGACAATAATAGCTTCCCACCCCCCCAACCCCGTGCTGTGTTCCTAGGATCCCGGAGGCCGTGAAGTCCAACCCCTGCGCATTTCGGGAATCCAGATTAAAGGCTCCCTGGATGCTAGACCGGTGGAATTGTAAGCCGAGCAGAGGGCCCCGGGAATGTGAGATGGTGGCATTTGGTGCCACGCTCTTCCTGCTCTCTCCTTTGAACGTTTAGGAACAGCTGCCTTTCGTCTGCCGCGCGTGACTTTTCCACGCCGCGGATCTGATCTGTTGCGGAGAAATCTAGCCATAAGTGTCCAGATTCTCCTGCAGCATCACGGCCAGCTTTAAACCGAGATGCGCCGTCTTCGTATGTTGCGCGGATCCACCCTTGTATTGTCTGAATACAAGCATTTGGTTTAAACCAGTGTTGTCCAAACTTGGCCACTTTAAGATGAGTGGACTTCAACTCCCAGAATTCCCCAGCTGGCTGGGGAATTCTGGGAGTTGAAGTCCACTCATCTTAAAGTGGCCAAGTTTGGACAACACTGGGCTTAAACGGTCCGTGGCTTAGCATGGTCTGAGAACCCAGCTGTTAGGGGCACTCGGGAAATCACTGAAAATAAGATTTTGGGTTTTTGTTTTTAAGATCCTCAGTGGGAAAGCATGGTTAGTGGGATGTATTCTGCAGGCTAGCCGCAGACGCTAGACACTTTTAACCTAAAAAGGTTTTACAGTATTCCAAATTCTAACGGATAAACCGTTAATTATAAGAGCAAGTGCCGCTTTCTCTGCCGGAGAAACATGCGCCGAGGCCTATAATTACAATCTGTGCTCTAACTTAAGCTGCACATAACTGCAAAGGCGTACGTCGGGTCTCCCCCGTTTCCAAAGATTCAGAAATAACACACAAATCTTTACATGTTAAAAAGTAGGACGCCCCCACTCCCTTTGTCTCTGGGTGAGTCCCTGTTCTAGCCAGTGCCTGTTGTAGTACCTAGCCAAGTCATTCTGCTCCAGTGTGAGTATCTGAATCATATTCAGAACAGAGCAGTGATAATCCCCATCCCAGGAGAAGGCCAATTTGAAAGAAGAAAGGGCAGAACAGGGAATCATGCAGAGATATAACAGGCCACCTCTCCAAGTAGGAAATTCTGTAGCGGGCCATCACTTGTAATAGTATGCAATGCAGTAGCAGGGATATTTATCTGGGGCTCGGAGACTCTCGGCACAAAGGTATCCACGCCATTCGGAAACACGTGCCATCAAATCCTGAGTTATTTATGCAGCACAGAACCCCTTTCGCTCACTGAATTTGGGGATTATTTAGTAGGGGAGCAGTTTCGGCTCACTTCCCCCCCAACACACACACACACAGACACACACACACAATACAGCAATCCATAAGCAAGGCTGCTTTCTCAAAGTAACTTCATTCAGTCCCTCCACCGGTCAGCGTTGCACCAACAGAACCCTCTGCAGGACATTTTGCATTTTGCAAAACGCACCGGGCGTAATCATGCTAAGAACTCTAGATTTTTGCTAGCAGAAGAAACATGGAAAGCCTTGGGAAAGGAAGGGCTGGGAATCCCGTTTTTCCTTCCACTCGCTCTCACGCCACCCTTTTGGTGCATCGTGCCAGCCAACCGCTCCCCCACATTGAAGGAGACGCCCTTCCTTCTTTGAACGGCAACTAGATTTTCGGCTTTCGGCTTTCCCCGGCAAAGCCCGTCCAATTCAGCACAGACCTGCTTGAACTAATCCATGAGGCAGCTTCCAGGCTATTAGCTCACTAAACCTGGTTTGGCAGGATTGCAATTATGGATGAGGTCCCAATCGGAGATCCAGAAATCCGATCGAGGATTCGCCGGGCCTGTTTTCTGTTTGGCATTTCATTTTCGCCTACAAGTCCGAGGGTTTTCTGGAAAGGGATGGATTGAAACAAACAAACATCTTGCAAAGGTGACTTTTCCTTTAAATGTCTCCAGGTGGTGGGAACACCTGGAGTGTGGAAAAACTAGGTTGGGCAACACACACCAGCCTTCTTTCCATATGATCGTGAAGTCATCATGACTCATTCTGAAAAAAATCTCACGCTTTGGGAGCCAAAACACAAATGTGTAGAGTTGTATAGGCCAAGTTTGCCTGGGGAAGGGGGAGGGGACCTCTGGCGCATAGACCAAAACCAGCCCTGCGAGGTGGGGCACCTCGAACACCGCCTTTCCCCAGTAATTTAACTGTATAAAAGGCTTCTCCAGGGAGAGACCATCGACCTCAGGAAGAATTAAAAGAGCCCAGAGAAATATTTTGTGCTTTTCTTCGAAACAAACACAACCCTGGATTTCAGGCTGTTCCCATCCCAGTATAGAAGATTAATGAGGAGCAAATTCTTCTCGCTCTCTTCCAAAAGGCTCAGGGAATCATAAGAAGGTCTTCTTTCCATTTTATCTGGAAACCCAAACCCCAAACCTGTAGCCTTTCTTTCTTTCTTTCTTTCTTTCTTTCTTTCTTTCTTTCTTTCTTTCTTTCTTTCTTTCTTTCTTTCTTTCTTTCTTTCTTTCTTTCTCTTTCTTGAGATACAAAAGCCGCGTTCACAGAACACCCTCAACCTGATTTTCTAAATGCACCCACTAAATGCACACTCAACCATCAATCCAACACCTGACCTCGATTTGCCCAGCTTGCTAACAACACCCACCAGGATGAGCCCTACTCATCCTTCATGAGTTGTGTGAATAACCCCCCAAACAGGCTGTGTGAATGCAGCTAACACACATCCAGGGACTTTTCCATTTCAGCCGCCCTGATTTTGCTGGGCAAGCAGAAATGAAAACGGGACCTTAACTTCACCTTCTGGGACCGTTTCGTCACTTCTTTATCACGGCAGAGAGAGGGTTTGAGCCAAGAATAGAAAAGGGGGTTTCCAGTATCAGTTTGGACTAATTTATCCACCCAGCACCCTGCACGCTTAAATATTATTCACACTACCGTGGTGTCTTACTGCTGGATTCAGGTCTATGACCTCATCCGTGGGTAGAAGGGGAGGGTTGTGTAGAAACAGGCACCCCGCGCTCTCAATATGCCACAACAAAGCACGTGTGCCACTACAAATACCATCCCACCATCCCTGCCAAGGAGAACGGGGGCCCCAAAACTCCTGAGCGGCCACAATCCCGGGGGCCCAAACCGTGCAAAAGAATTCTCCATCCTGCCTTGCTTCTAAAACAAGAAGAAACAGAGAATAATCAATTGTCAAGGTTTGCAAGCCAATCCCACCGGGTTGGGACTTGGAGTGGGAGCAGGAAAAAGTCAGTTCATCGCACTTGCCCACCCGGCCCATCGCTCCGTGGTCTTTTTTCCTGCGCGCTCACGCCCCTCTCTCGATTAAGCCGAGCGGAGACTCTGCTCTTTTAATTTGGTTCCCTCCGAAACCAAGTTTCTTGGCTAGGGTTGACCAAGTGTGATTTGCACGGACATGTTGGAGGCAAGTTAAAAATTAAACCCCAGGAATGGAATGCGATGGCAAGCGAGTGACGGAGGGTTTAATCACTGGGAATCGGCGCCAGGCGAGGCGGATTTCACCTTTGGACGGGCCATTGCATCATCAGTTTGTGAATGAAGATGGTTAGAAAAATAATCAAAGGAAAGGATGTTTCTGTCGGTTGCCTTCTTCACCCAGTTATTTCTGATCGAGGATGTGACTAGCAGGATAGGAAGTGCCAGATGATGGTCGAGGACCAACCTGGTGCGGGTCTAAATTTCTACCTTTCTACCTAAAGCTTCTACCTGAGTTTTTTTTTCTATGTCCAAGCTACTCCAGGCCAGGTGTGCGTGATGGGGACAAAACACTGCGTCCGGCCATGGTTTCTCAAATAAGCCACGGGGGTTTTAAAACATGCAAGGCCATCAACCCCGGTGGACAACCCACAGCGCGTGGCTTCTCACAGCCCGCTCAGCCGAAACCAAGCAAACTAGGATGGTTTAGCATGTGTGGATCTGGAAGGCTGCTTGGCCTGCTCTGAGAGATGAAGATTAAGATGGTGCAAACCAGAACGTTTGGAGATTTAAATGACTCGGGAGCTTTATTCTGGAGACATACATATAAATCCTGGAGCTTTATTCTGGAGAAAGCGCATATAAATCCTGGAGAGTTCACGTACCCTGTTGTCAGTCAGTCTTTTCTGAGTTTTAAAAAGTCGGTCCTGTTTTTACACTGCTTCTTGGGGGTGTTCACAGCAAGAAGCACGATGCAGATCTTTTTAAAGGTTAAGAGGTCCAGGGTGCAATTTGATGCACACCTACCAGAGAGTGCATTTTGATGCACACCTACCCATCACACTGGAGGCTATTTTCAAATAAGCGCAGAAGAGAATACACTCTGAATCTTCGCCCGTTATTTATATTCTAGCGGAGTGTTTCTCAACCTGGCCACTTTAAGATGGGTGGACTTCAACTCCCAGAATTCCCCGGCTGGGGAATTCTGGGAGTTGAAGTCCACGCATCTTAAAGTGGCCAAGTTGAGAAACACTGTGCTAGAATGACAGCATTTACAGCAACTCAAAAAGCTCTTCGGTAGCCCTGCATAGACGATGCAAACTAATTCATGAAATATTTTTCGGTTTTGGGGGAAGAACTCTGACTGTACAAACCAGGGAGATGCGTTCTCGTATTGCCACCCAGGCAGAAGCCCAGCGTGAGAACAAGGAAGAGCGTTGCTGGCCCCTGTTCTGAATTCTTGCTGTAAGAGGCGGATTATGGGCTGGCTCATTTGTGTGAGTACAGTTTCAGGACCAGAGCTGCTGTTGCACATCTGCTGCGCCTCGTGTGGGCAGCGGCTGAGCAAGCCGCTGCACTTTCACTGGGAGATGATGGTACATATGGAGGAAAATAATCCCTGGGTGCAGATTTCTTGCTTTCCCCAAACTTTCAAAAATGGCTCCAGAGTTAAGAACTGTTTTTTGGGGAGGTCACCAAGAGGCAAAACGGATCGAGTCTTCCAGGGCTTGCATCTTTGGGGACGGGGCAAGACATTTATTTAGCCATCTTGTAACCTCCAAGTGAGGAGGACTACAGGTTCCATCGTCCTTTGCCACAGGCTGTACTGTCTGGAAATGATGGGTGCTGAAGTCTAAAGCAGCCCACCCCGCACCGAAAGCAGACGGTGCGTGGATTCCCACATTGCGGACCAAGGAGGGCTTGAATGTGGAGCTCAGCAGCCCTGAAAGAATTACACATCCGCCCCGCAAAGTTACTTGCCTTCCCGGGAATATACTGGAGTATTTTGTCCGAAGTAACATCTCTCTCGTGCTCCGCTTCAAACCCAAAGAGGCCAGCCAGTTTTTTCTTGCTCTCTTGTCTGAAAAGCAATAAAAGAGGACGACAAAAACATCAAGGCGAGCAAACAAAGGGAATCAGGAAGGCACGGGGGGGTGGGGGGGGAACGGACAACTTTTATCACAGGGCCTTTCAGCATCTGAAGCTCACCAACCGTCAAGAATGTGGAATGGCATTGCCCCGGGACTGTTTTTTCTGCCTTGTTCAGTTTGAACTTCAGGAAAGACAGGTGTTGTACCCCTATACCACAGAGAGTCCAGTGATGTTTAGGAGGGAAGGAAGGAAGGAAGGAAGGAAGGAAGGAAGGAAGGAAGGAAGGAAGGAAGGAAGGAAGGAAGGAAGGAAGGAAGGAAGGAAGGAAGGAAGGAAGGAAGGAAGGAAGGAAGGAAGGAAGGAAGGAAGGAAGGAAGGAAGGAAGGAAGGAAGGAAGGAAGGAAGGAAGGAAGGAAGGAAGGAAGGAAGGAAGGAAGGAAGGAGACATAGAAAGAGGAAGGAAGGAAGGAAGGAAGGAAGGAAGGAAGGAAGGAAGGAAGGAAGGAAGGAAGGAGAAAAAGAGGAAGAAAGGGAAGGATATAGAAAGAGAGGAAGGAAGGAAGGAAGGAAGGAAGGAAGGAGACATAGAAAGAGGAAGGAAGGAAGGAAGGAAGGAAGGAAGGAAGGAAGGAAGGAAGGAAGGAAGGAGGGAGGGAGGGTGTGAACTTGGTCTCAGAGAAGAGTAATAGCCCAATTGTTGTGTGCATACTAATAGGCTGAGTTTGCACAATATGTCTTTCCTGGTTACTTAATTAACCTACATCCTGGATTTGCATAATACACTGAACCGTAAACAAGCCACTCTGGGTAAGCCACCAAAACAACTAAAGTTGAAACTAATCAGCTTTAAGCATGTACTGGGTTTTTACCCAACCTCGTTATGGACCTGATGCAAATCTATCCCTCGGAGGCCAATCCTGGTGGTCTCCCATCCAAGCAATATCCTGACCCAGCTTAGTTTCTGAACCCAGACCAGGTAGGCCAGGGGCTTATTAACTAACAAGCAGCGAAACAAATACAAAGCCCCTTGCGCCCCATATTCGAACTCCCAACATCAGAATCAGTGTCACGGCAAACCAAGTGGTGCATTCCTTTGGTAAGACCCCCATTTCAACACAGGGGGTCGATGTGGCGTTCTGCGCCCTTCCGAAAAGTGCTATCGCAAAGGTGTACTTGTTCAAATGTGACACACGGCAGAAACCCGTTTTAATGATTTGAATTTGGTACGACGGGAAAGACGAAGACACAGCCCAGCATGCCATCGATCGACCGCGATCAGATCCGGGCTGCAAACCTCCCAGTGACCACTAGGGGGCAGAAAACACTTGGTTTTGTTTCTCTACACGGCCCCCTGGTGGCTGATGTGAGCTTTGCATCCCGGTTCTGGTAGCCTTAATAAATCACAGCAGGCGTTGCGGCTACCCAAAATTATCTAGGCTTTATCTTAACAATGCTGTTCATATTAAACGTTCCTCTTGGTTAATAGTAGGAGTCAATTTCAGGGGATAGTGGCATGATTAAAAAGAGCCTTATCTCCCACCCGTTTGAGATCAGGGGAAGGTTTTAAATCTTGGGATTCAAGAAATCGGCCCCATCTAGGACCAACATTCAGTCTGCGTCTCCTCGCTTCCCTATCCCATCAGAAGGAAAACTACAAACTCAAACGACAGACGACACACTTTTCCCTGTCCAGTTCTCCAGAGAACACAGCGACCGCTGGATCAGACTCGGGGAAAAAAAAGAGAGACGAAGTGAAATGCACCCATCTCACTGGAAAAGAGACCCACTTCTTGGAAAAAGGAGCCTGAAACACACACACACACACACACCCCATGTTGCCTTCACATGTTCTTGCAATTTTAGCAGTTCCTTTTTGGAGCCGGTCTTAGATGGGGAAGCCCTTTTTGCTGTCCTTGTTTTAATCTCGTTTTGCAGAGCGAGAAACGTCAAGCCGGCTGCTTTTGTTGGCACAAGGAATTGCTTCACAACTGTTTCACAATTCCTCGCTTGCAGGGTCACAACAATAAACGAAGCAGGGGTGCGATGTTTAAACCTGATCGTTTGTTAGGAATTCTCTTCCGGCTTTTTAAAACACACTCACACACAATTTTTTAAAAGGGCCTGCTTTTTGAAACACGTCCACACAACCCTTGCAGAGGCCGCTTTTTTGCACTCGAACATGTGGGAAACGGGAGTTTCCAGATAAATGGTTAAATATTTTCCAATGCCCACAGCCAAATCTAATCCATACTGTCCTTTCAAAGCCGTGGCGTGCCTGCACACCCCACACACACCCAGAGTGATAGAAAGCCCAGGTGTCTGGTTACTTAGGCGGCTGACAATCTGAAGCCGGGAATTGAGCCATCCAGAATCACGATCAATAATTTTCAAACTGGGGAGAGGGAAAGAGAAAAGAAATCCTTACATGTCCTGCCATTCCCATACCATCGGTTGGGCTAGCTGGGAACGATGACATTTGTAGTCTGACCTTGCTGGGGAAGTAGAATGACAGGAGGGTCCGATGACAACCGACAAGGGTTGTGGGGTTAGGGTCGAACCAAGCTCGTTTTGTAAAAGCGAAAAATGTCTCTTTTAACTAAGGACGCTGTTCTGATGTTTGCTAAGGCAGAACGCAGTGGTGGAAATGGAGAAGTGTGGAAAAAGCCACACGCTTCCCGGCTTCACTGTGTCCCTTGTGCAATGAAATTAGCTGGATACGACAATTAACATGCAGGTCGAGAGATTTTTTTCCCACGCTGCGTAAAGTACAGAAAGCAAAACAGCCCTGTGAAATAATAATAATAATAATAATAATAATAATAATAATAATAATAATAATAATACTGTATTAAATCTGTAAGGCACCCAACTTCCAGTGACTTTGGGCGGTTATTGTGGGTGCAGTCTTACAATTTTGTAGATATGCATGCACACACATGCACACAGAAGAAAGTTTAAAAGGGGAGAGAAAGCCACACAATTTTTCAGATTTTTGGAATGCTTTTCTTCTGTCTCTCTACACATTTTCTTTTGCGCGTGCACACACACACACACACACACACACACACCCCGGCTAATGCAGTTGTGAATGCTCTAGGAATTGCAGGAAATATTTAGGATTGTAAATAACTTAGAAGGATCTGAGAAAGAGGCATATTTTTAGCCACTCTCCATAGGCAAAGGGCAGTGTTTTAACCACAAAACTTTGCATTCAAAGTTAGCTTGAAAGTTAACTTTTTCGGCATCGTACTGAAAAAGGAGCTGAACATCCTAGATAGCACAAAATGTACTTAACTAAGGAATAATCCCCCCTAAGCACAATGGGTCTTACTCCTGAGTAAACACCCGCAGGTTTGCGTGGCCCATTTGCCTCTTCCTGCAAGCTGCTTTTGAACCCCCCCTCCAGTGGCACAGCCTTTTAAAACGTCTAAAACTAATGTTGTCCAAGGGGCAATGCCAAGGAAGTGACAGAAACAAAGACAGATTAAAATAAAACAGCTTTGCCTTCCCCTCCCTGCGGGAAAAAATCTTTGATTTATAGTTTTTCTCCCCCTTTTCCTTTTAAAGAACTCGCAGTCGAACGAGGGTCTCTGTGATCTGAGAGGATCATGTTCTGCAAACATTTGGTGGATATAAATCCTGGGAAAATGACACGCACAGGCGAAACCCTTTGAAACTCCCAGAGAAAGAAGAAACACAGAAAGAGTGGAAGGGAGCTGAACTCCCGGCGCATACTCACTCTTTCTTGAAAGATGGTTTTCTGGAGAAGGAGTATCTGAACCGCCCAGGGGCTTGGGGAACACAAGCCATGTTCCCCATCTCGAAAGCGGGGTGTATAATCCAGGCGCAGCGTAGAAGGAGAAGCAGGAGGCCCCCAGGCACCGTGTGCGAAACTGAGAAGGTGTGCGCTGTCGGTGTGGGTCATACAAGCTCCCTCACTTCCGTCTCTGCAAGAATGATTCTTCTGGGCGTGTGTGATGGGAATAAACAGCCTTTTGGCCAAGCAGTCTTTGGGTGCTCAGTTCTCACTTCCTGGGAATGATAGCATGCACACACAGGCACGCCGATGAGCGTGCACACACACACACACAAGCTGTTCGTGGCGGTGGCTCTTTCGCCAGTGAACTGGAGGGGTTCTCCAAAAGACACCCCGGGGGCCTTGAGAAATTTTCACCTGTAAGGAGCCAAACTGGCTGAAACTTGGGGTAAAAGACAAGATCTGGTTTCTCCGGATTTCTGTTCTACCCTTTCTGAGGCTGGCTGAGCATAATGCGCAAAGCCATGGATAAGCCGAGCCTGGTTTGTTAAATATTCTGGGTCTGTGTGGCCCCCGGAGATCACGCCAGAAGCTAGGCTAAAACAGGGGCCGCAGGTTGGGGGTCCCGGGAGGCCAGGAAATGGGGTTAATTCAGCTAACCAGGGTTAGGGTTAGGCATGGTTATTGTGTCACGGCTTTCCTCTGGCTTCAGAACAGGTGGGAATTGATCAGGGCTAAAGTTTGGCATGTTTTCTTTTGCCTTTATTGGTTTAGGAAAGGAGAGCAAAGGGGGGGGGGTAAAAAGAAAGTGAAAGGAAAGGAGAAAGGGAAGGAAACGAAAAGAAAGCAGAATAACAATCTCTCACACACACACAACCTTGGAGCTGAAAGCAGTTGATGGGTTTGTGAGGGTTTAAAAGGAGGCACGGGGTCCTACAGTGAAATTGATAGTAGGTTACGGGGGGCCAGATCTCGGGAGAGGGGACTTTCATTAGCACTTTCGGTGAAAAGTAATGATCCATCGGATCATTCCGTACGTTGACGCTTCATCTGAAGGGAGCTTCGATACGCGAAATGATCCGATGGGTCAATACTTTTCACCGAAAGTGCCAACCCGAATAATTCGTTCTGCATCTTTTACATATCCACCGGCACCACCTGTATACAAACGTATTCTTTCTCTTCCTCTTTGGCTGGCTGGCAAAACGAGTTAAAAATCAAGATTAAAAAGCAGCGATAAGGAACAGGAGCCCCTCCTAGGCATCGCCTGCCCTAGGCATGGGGTGAAAAAGTTCAGAGAAAGTAGCACCTGTTGTTCCGTCCAATTTCTTCACGATTCCCTCTTAGGGGAAAGCATCTTGAAAGCATCAAAAAAGGCCCTAGAATTGTTGCAGGGCAAGGGGGTGGTTTGCTTTGTTACTCTGGCTGACCTCGACCGGGTAAGCGGGGTGGGACGTGGTCTGGCCTTTGGATGGGAGACCACCAGGAGACCCTATCCTAAAGCTGGGAAAATATTCCAGAAGGAAGGAATGCCAAGCCGCCTTGAACCTGTGGCCAAGAAAACGACAGGGACGGGTTCACGAAGTCAGAAAGAGTCAGGCTTGCGTCGAAGGAGACGTTATGCTTTGCGGTTGTGGAACGGAACGTGGGAGGAAGAAACCGACGTTGGAATTAAGCAGTCCCAGATGCTGGGACAGACTTGGTGGGGTTTCCAGATGTGCAAGGAGGCCATCTGTCTGTTGTGTCTTTCACACGCTGAGCTTCCTCGTAAAGCGCTTTGCGAATGTTGATCAAATCAAGAAAGGCCCCCCCAAAAATGTGGGGGGGAGCTCATTTTTAAAGAAAAGGACAAGTCAGCAGATATGGATAATAATTATAATAATAATAATACATCAAACCACCACATCTGCCTTTCCCAGGTCCTCGGGAAGGACTCGATAGGTGGATACAAATGCCAAGTCCAGTCTAAACATCTGGCTGGCGGTGCGACCAACCGTAATCATAATCCTTCTGGAGTTTAAAAAAAACATATATATATCCAGCAGAAGCTTGCCATCACAAAGGAAAGAAGCTATAAATAGGTTTTAGTCATGCCCGGCTGTGGAATTTCCACATGAAAGGCAGGGTGCCCCTTGGCACCCGTTTTTCTCCACAAAGGTGTTCTGCCTGGCGACTCGCTTTGCCAGATATGTCTGCCTGACCCATCGAAGCGTTGGGAGAGTTGATGGTTTCTTTGCCTCATCTGCTGCTGTTGCTTGGGGGCAACGGGGAGTCAACCCATTCCTGCAGATAGGACAACCGGCAGATGACTGAAGTCTGCAGTCTAGCTCCCAATTGTTGCCTCCTCTGAGATGGATCCAGATCCTTTTATTGTTTCTCGGAGGGCCTGATGTCCATCTTAGGAGCCCTCCTCCAAAATCACTCAATTTGTCCCTGCTTTTTGAACTGCGGTGCCCAGAATGGACCAGGGCCCAAAAATTGAGTCTCTGTTCAAGTGTTTCTCAACCTTGGCCACTTTAAGATGGGTGGACTTCAACTAACCCTAACCCTAACCCTAACCCTAACCCTAGTTGGTCCACCCATCTTAAAGTGGCCAAGGTTGAGAAACAGTGCTCTACTCCAACCAGCACAGAATAGGGAGCCTCTGTGTCCCTTTTTGATTTTAGGAATCGCGATTGGGGAGGGGGCTTCTGCCCTCTTTTCCAAATCCAAGATGGCATTTATACTGGCCGGGGGTGGGTGGGAAAGTGAGCTTATAATCCATGCCAATCACTCGCAGGCTGCAGGTCCAAATGTGGGGATCGCCTCCCTTCCTCTCTCTCTCTTCCTAAAATTAGTCCGAACCCGTGGGCATTGCCCACCTGAATTTCCTTTCCTTTGCTAAGCTAAGCACGGCTGGGCTTCCAAAGGGCTTGAAGAGAATAAGTGAACCAAGCCAAAGTGTGTTCGAGGGCCCCACAAAGGCTTAGGAAGAGAAATGCTTCCATTGTGGAACTATATTAATTCACCACTAACCATATTATGGGCCAAGCAGTGAGAAACTCCAAAGCCCGCACCGAAAAAAAAAAATCAGTTTGCAATTTTTCGCACTAGAATCAATTCATTCTCGGTCCAACGGGACGTAGGAACCGCTGTTCCCTAACAAAAGTCAACTTTAGAAAAGAGGAAAGTGTGTGTGTGTGTGGTGGGGCGGCCATTGTTCAATGGAACTCTTGGCCACCGGGTTGCACGAGAGCCGGAAATCTAATTTTGCTTCGAAGGAAATTCTCGCAGAATAGAAAAAAGGGTGAATAAAGAGCTCCTAATACAGATTTGCCCTCCTTCAAAGGAGAAGTAATGCTGGTGATGCTAAACACAGAATAAACCTTAACCGTGGAGTAATTCTGATCTGATTTCCTGATGTAGTATTTTAAATAGGTGGATAAAAATGCCAAATCCAGTCTAAACATCTGGCATCAGAGGCATAAAAGAAATATATATCTAATCTGGGGCTTGTATAACTTTGGGAAAGATGATCTCGTCCAGCTCTCTGCTCAGTGCTTTGGACTGGTTAGTTATTATTTCGGTTGTCGTTTTAACGATGATGATGATGATGATGATGATGATGATGATTTTAAGTTGCATTGTGCCATGTTCCCGACCCAAAAATACACGCGCCTCCTCTACATCAAGCCAGATTATCGCATAGCATGAACAACGCCTATTTGTCTGCTTAAAAACTCAATCAATCAAACCTTAGGGTCTTTAGGCCAGAGAACGCTACAATAAAAATACATAAGGCTATAATTACTGTAATCATAAGGCTAAAAAGTAGACATACCATGCAATAAAATACACTGGCTTAAAAACCAATTTTGAGCTAAAATGAATCAAAAAAAGCAAAAATAAGCAAATCAGGTCTGCAGAAAGGGCTTGCAATGCAATAGCGAAAACAGAGAGAAAATCTATCTATCTATCTATCTATCTATCTATCTATCTATCTATCTATCTATCTATCTATCCATCCATCCATCCATCCATCCATCCATCCATCCATCCATCCACCTACCTATCTACTTACCTACCTATCTACCTACCTACCTACCTATCTACCCATCTACCCACCCATCCACCCATCTACCCATCTATCTACCCATCTATCTACCCATCTACCCATCTATCTACCCATCTACCCATCTACCCATCTACCTACCTACCTACCTACCTACCTATCTATCTAATCCATCCATCCATCCATCCAATTTAGGGGGAGGGAGACTGCCAAAGCGATGACCGCATTTTATCACACCCGGCTTCATAGTTTGCTTTAAACTTTTACAAATGGCATCAAAAACCATGCCAAAAACTGGAAAGTTCTGGATTCGCAGGAAAAAGCGTGTAGCGCGTTGCCTGGGTTTTCCCACTGTGGAAATCCTGCACAGTATGCTAGAAAACCAGCACGGACATTTGACCATCTCCTGAAACCCCACTTATTACTGCTTATAATATATTTGTTTTGGGGCCTGCTTAAATAGGTTCGCAGACAGGCTCCCTGTTTGGGAGAGAGGAAAAAAACCCTTTATGCAACTGATGGTTATTTATAGAAATTTGAGTCTGGAGCAATGCAGAGCAGGTGGAAGTCAGAGTGGAAAAAGAATTCTGTTAACCGATCCCACATATATTTTCCAGTATTACTTGCATAAACATTTTTCTTCCACGTAAGAATCTTCCAGCAGGAATCGGAATGCAAGCTTCTGAGTCACACCGAGCCGTTCCGTATCTTGCTTTTAAAAACAATAATAAAGAAAAAGTTTGGACTAGAGAGAGAAAAAGAGCACAGACGTGCAGAGACATTTAAAAAAAAACACTGAAATCCATGGCTGGCAATCTGCTTTTCCTCCTTAACTCCTTAGGAAGAACTGCAGCTCAGAGTCATTTTGCATAAAGTCCCTTGTTTGATTTTCAGGGTCTTCCAAAAGATTTTCCTAGGAGTGCTGTCGCAATTTTACGCCCTGGCAAGTGGGTTGGATCTGAGGATCTTTCAGGTCCGTTCCAAACCTAAGATTCTTGCATCTTAAATGGTAGTTTAAAAATGGTTTCAGATTCCTGTATATATCCCATTGAATGGGTGGTTGATAGGAACGCAGGACAGGGCCTTCTTTGGGGCTGCCCCTTCACTGTTCATCCTACAGAGATAAAACTGCCTCCCAAACTTCATTTCGATTTCAGTGGGCTGAGAAATCCTTTTTTTCCACAGAACATCCTTGCCTTTGGAGTAGTTTTCATGAAAGGTATTAACTCTGCTCCTTGGTTTTTGCACGAAAAACTTTCGTGGGGTCATTAACCAGCAGAATTTTTCTTTTTTTAACCAGCACACCGTTTACATCTTCTTCTTACACATCTGTCTGTCGCAATCCCTGTAAGCTCCATGTCGGGCTCCAGAGTTGACTTAGAAACTGGGCTAGAAATTAGAAATGCAAAGGGATATATATTCCCAACTCTTTGTCCTAAAGAGAAAAAAAAATGTCTTCCATCTCAGAGATATTCTTATAAGCTGCAAGATGAGGACCCCCCTGTGGCCAAAGAAACATACAGTGCAGCTTTGAAGTTCCTAGAAAATTGCATTGCCTCTTTAAACACTATATTATGGGGGGAACAAAGAAACTGTTAGCAAACTGGGACAACTTTGCCCCTCCCCACCCCCCAACTTACCCCTTTCCTTCTTTTTCCATCTGCAAAAGGAATCAGATCCGTCTCGATATAGCAGCAGCTGAAACCTTGCCGGCGGAGATCAAGAAAGATTTTGCTTGTTATCAAACCGAGGGCAGGACATCAGGCTAAGGGTGAGGATCTGGACAGGGACATTTCATTACCCCAGTTAAAGAAAATTGGTGGCAGGGGGCACGGGGGACAAATATACACGCACCCTTGCTTTCAGAGTGGCTGAGCGAGCATGCAATATGACTTAGCAGACACGCAAACGTGGCTTCTCTTATGGGATCAGGTTTCCCCCGTAAATGCACGTTTTAGCCAAGACATTTTTATTGGAGCAGATGATGCCCCCTCCTGTCACAAAAATATCTGCTTTTTAAACCACTGGAATTGTGTTGTTAGGACTTCCAAGGTGGGGTGCGGGGGGGGGGGGGGATGCCTTTGCATGTATGAAATGAGCCTTCCAGGAAGGAAGCTAAAATTCGTGCCCAACCACCAGATCTGCTGCACGGAGGGAATTTCTACATGGAACCAGCCATTTCTGTGCAGACATACCGGGCATACCTGTTTGAAAGTCACAATCCCACTTTGGACCACATCGCATGGGCAGGAAGCTGTTGCCTTGACAGCAACCTCTAAAATCAGGGCAGGGGAGACAAACCGAGGCGGCGTCGGATAGTCAAGAAAAATCTATTTTTTTTATTTTACACACTGGCTTGTATTGCTCATACTTTCCCCCTCGTTATAGTGCAAAAATGGAGAAACACAAAATAAAGAGGACATTTAACAGCACATAAATAAATCTGACACACATATACAGATAAATTACCCCCCCCCCCAAACAAGGCTTCTCCAACCTAGGGTGAATAAGCTGGGGATTTGCACCATGGATAGATCAGAGTTTGTATTTCTAGAAGAGCACTGGGGCAACAAGGAAGTTCAGACTTCCTTCCTTCCTTCCTTCCTTCCTTCCTTCCTTCCTTCCTTCCTTCCTTCCTTCCTTCCTTCCTTCCTTCCTTCCTTCCTTCCTTCCTTCCTTCCTTCCTTCTCCTCCCAGCAGCTTTTGCTACACACAGAATACAAGCTCTATTCTGAATGACAAAGTGTCCCCAACTGTAGCAGACTTGGGTTGGCCATTAATGCACTAATGTACTTCAGATGGGAAGAACTTCAAAGGGCTTTAGGCTGAACTGGGAAGAAGGGGGAAAAAGGGAGTGAGCAAAAAAGGCTTTAACAAGGACAACAGCTGGCAATTCCTTCTTCCTCATTGTTAAGCCCACATCATCCTCTATGGTTGCAAAGCTCAGTGCCTTCCCAGATGCCACTTGAACTCTAGCAAAAAGGATGAAAAATCCCATCCGTTGGTCCCTTCCCATCTCCAGGAATGAAGTGACCCTGACCCAAGTAAGTTCTCTGCAAAAAAGTCATCTCCCACACCCCCAAAGGAAGGTCTCAGGGACTCACTGCAGCAAGGCTTTTCTTCCGCCTTACACATTTTCGCTTCAGGGGTGTGAAGAGCAAATCTGACAGGTGACACTTCCCTTTTTCCTTCTGTGGTCCTCAGGCCAGGAATTCAGAAGCTACTTGAGAAAAGTCAGGTAGGCCTTCTCTAAGGATAAATCTCGGGGCAAAAATCTCTGGCGTTTGTAACCCGTTTCCCACGACAAATTGGGAACGTCTGATCTGGGGACCACGGAGACCTTGAAAATGGAGATTGCTCGGAGGAACTCCAAGCATTGCAACTGAATCATCTTTGGGCTGCACGCGACTGTAGGTGTGAAAAGGCATTTTATCGACATTTTCTGATGGCGAGCCTTTTCTACCCCACTCCGGCACAGATGGATGAAACTAGCAGAGGAGATCCCACAGGCTTTGCTCGGCACATGTAATCTGGCCCACCGAGCGACCCCAAAAGCAAAGTGAAGGCACTTGTAAAAAAAAAATAAAACACCACGAAAACAAATCTCCCAAAATGAATGCAACTGGTAAAACCCTGATAAAAGCTTTTTCACCCAGAGCCCTCAGGTTTTGGAAAAGCACGTTCAGAAGCTCTTTTCCTCCAAGGTCCACCTTGCTCTCCAATGCGGGCATCTGGGTGGAAGGCTGAGCACGATACCAGTGGAGCTAGGAAAGTAATACAGTTTTACGGAAATGCTTGTTCGAACTGTCTTTTTGCAAACGTCCCTTAAAAGCTAACCAACGATGCTTTTCAATCTCAACCATGGACACAACAAAGTGGGGATAAATCTTGGCTTTTGGATTCACCCCTGGGGGTAGGTCGCACAACCATGCTTGTTGACTAAAGTCCTGTAGGTGGTTTCACGCCAGCTTCCCCCAAACTGAAGTCCAGATGGGTGGACTTCAACTCCCAGAATTCCCAGCCATGGCCATATGGGTTGGAGAACTGAAGGTGTGGATCCATAAGCTGTTCTGCTAACAAAAATGGCAAGCATTAGACAATCTGGCTGTGGCTTAGCCAGCTATGGAAGCTCAACAATTGTGGTCTGCAAAGCATGGGCTTATGGACTAGTCCTAGAAGGACATGTTCAGCCATGGCTTGATATATGAACCCAACCCACAGCTTTTGCTGTTAGCACCCTGACTTTTGGGGCAGCACTTCTGGGGTGGATCCTGACCCAGAAACGCGGCCACCTGGGGCGAATTTGAAGTTGCCTCTAATTATTAAGCTCCTAAGCTTGCAAGTTGGAGGTCCCTCGACACAGACAGACTCCCTTCAGGAAAGAGGGGTGATGAACCCACCCCAGCCCCACCTAGTATCGCTGCAAACTGGCCTGCTATTGCCACGATAAAACCGGTGGCCAAACAAACAAATAAATAAAATAGAAAACAGAAGCAGCAGAGCGGTAACCGATAAAGTCAGCTCGGATCATTGGGTGACCGTGGGATAAAGCAGAGAGCTTTATCCGTCGTCCCAGATGGTCTCTCAAAATCCTCACTTTTGCGCCCAAACTGCAAAGACGATGTCATCCAACGCAGTGGAACCTATCTTCAAGCAACTTCCTTTCCTCTCCCTCCCCCCCCAAAGTTTTTCATGGCAGGTTGGCATCCAAGCTGGGCTTTGCAGTCCAAACCCAATTCAAGACGTTTGATTTCAGTGCTGGGTCAACACGAGAGTTGCCGACGTTCCCAGGCAAGTCCTCCAACGCGAGTGCATCTTCTTGCTTGAAAAAGAATTCCTCCAAATTAGGTGGCACCATGTTGCCCTCCGTAAGAATTTTTTTTACCCCCTTGTTAGCGCTTTGAGAGCAAAATCCACATTACGCAGCAGTATTCTGTAGTTTCACACTCACTTAAAGGAACGAGCGTTGTAAGATAATACTCTGAAATCAGACCATTTTTAGACAGGAGTTGTTGGACGAGGCTCTGGAACAAACGTCTGGCCTATCGTAGGGCCAAAAAGATGAGATGCAGAATGCCAGATTTGTCCATTCAAAAGGCAGGCTGTATTATTAGGCCTCCCTTGGTTAATTCACAAGAATATTTTGCACAAGGTTTCCCCAAGCAGGCAATCACTTCAGTACATGGCGCCCACTGCTTTAACTCACAGTAGATTAACAAAGTGCCGTAGCAGCCGTTTCCTGTCCGGCAAACCCTCTAATTTAAATAATAAATAAGTAAATAAATAGGAAGAAGGCAGGCAGCAGACTGACTGACAAATGTTGAAAAATAAGTTTAAAAGGCCCTCATCTTCAGTGTTCAAATGCAAGCAGGGAAGCCAAAGGCGAGCCAGTCAAGCAACGCCACGAGCGCCCATACAACTATAAAATCCACTCCACACTGTCCACAGTGGACTCACAAAAGCACCAGCCCTAACTTTGACCAACTTCTTCCCAGTTCGGATGAGGCGCTGAGCGACCCCGTGGGCACAACTCCAAACGCGTGCCGGAACCGATGGCAAGGGGATGTCCGAACTGGCAGCAGATGAGCTGGCCGATCGATCGATGGGAAAGACATGGAGAACATTGAGAGGATCTGTGATCATCTCAGCCCTGTTTTGTGTTTCTGGTTAAGGCATCTCTTTCGATAGACACCAAGTGAGAGGCCTCGCCTCCTCACCTTCAGACAGTATACTGTAAGTTTGGTAAGAAGTTTTTGGCTAATTGTGACGTTCACAGCTTAGATTCTGCTGTTGGCACAGCCTACGCAATAACCCCATTGCCGGCGTAGTTGGCTTAGATTGTTCCCGTTTCTGGATTTTTGTCATTGCCAATCTCGGTCTGTGGCATGAGATGAATCCGGCGATCACGCTGAACCATGGAACTCGAAGGTGGTTGAGTCTGGTCGAAGAGAACCAGGCGGCACCGGTCTAGTTATGGCGAAATCAACGATGGACACGCAGAGAGTTCTTGTTTTCTATTTCCTTCTGCTCTATTATTTCTTTTTAAGGAGATCCCCTCTTGAAACGGGCCCCTGGGGAAAGTGTCTGGACCACAATGGTCTGGGTGCAGCACCCCCTTTACAGAGAGCGGCTTCCGCAGGGGCCAGACCAAGCCGGCTTCGCGCTCCCACAGACGCTGCAGTCCGCTCGAGGCGAGGAACGACGGGGTTCTTCGTCAAAGACTCGTCGAGGACACCGACAGGGTGGGCGAGGAAGGGGGTGGGAAGTTGAGGAGTTCCAGCACCGCCACACCCACGCTGCTACGCCGGGTGAACATGCACGAGGCCGCCACCCACTTGTTGGTCCGCGGGTTGTACTTTTCAATGGAGTTGAGGCTGGAGCTCCCGTCGTTCCCACCGACGGCGTAGAGCCAGCCTTCCATGGCCACCAAGTCATGGGTGCTTCTGAAAAAACAAAGAGGATTACATCTATGGCCAAACTCTAGCAGCTGGATCTTACGCAGAGGGCAACGTAACCCTATAGGACTCACTTAAGACGGATGTCCTGGAGCAGAGGTGGCTTCAGGTTCCACCACAGGCTTCCTTCCTCTCTCTGCTTTTCTTTGGAGTTCTAAAACTATCCCGCGGATGGTTTCTTTAGAATCTCAAAAGCTCTTCCCCACAATTTTGCCAACCCTCAGATGGCCTTCATGCCCATTCTTTATCATCATATGCTGTAGTTTAGTCATGGGGGGTTCTAGATCTACTCGTGTTTGGAGCCGAATCCTGGTTTTCTTCTGTTCTCGCCTAAGAGAAGCAAGAATGCTTTCCCCCGGCTTCATCTACCATTTCTGTGACATTACTAAAACTACAGTGGTTGCAACAAGCCGGTGCAAAATGCCAGCGCTAGATTACTAGCCAGGACCAACCGCTTCAGTGGCAACAATCCTGCACTTTAGGCTCTGGAAAAGTCTCTATTTGCTTCCCAACTCACTTCTGTTGAAGCGGTGGGTTTAAGGCTTGGAGATCCCACTTCCAACATTTCCAGAGGCCCAGATTTGGTGGGAAGCAAGAGAACCCAACGTCCTTCTGGATTCTTCTCCCTACCTCCGGATATTCATGGGGGCGACGCTTTCCCAGGTATTGGTTTTGGGGTTGTAGCGCTCCACTGAGTTAAGGCAACTGGTCCCGTCGTTCCCGCCGGCCACGTACAACATCCCTTCCAAGACTGCCACGCCTGCACTACTACGGCGGCTGAGCATGTTGGCAATCGGCGTCCACGTGTTGATCTGGCAGGGAAGAGACAAAGAAGGGGAGAGTTCACAAAAAGAGTAAATCAGCTTCATAAAATCCTCCTCCCCTTTTTTTAGAGTCGTAAGAGACACACCTGAGGGTCCAGAGTTTCTTCAGATATTACCTCCTCTGCTACTCACAAGCCTCCATCTCTCCCTCGGTGGTCATGCCACCCCAGCAGGAGGGGAGGTCTGAGAATATGGCCCATGTTTTGCCTTTTCCCCTTTACCTGTGGTTCATACTTCTCCACAGTTGCCAAGTGTGAGGAACTGTCGTATCCTCCAACAGCGTAGAGGTTGCCATCTGCAGCGGAGGAGCAGAAGAAGAAAAAGCAACCTTAAGGGAGCACGCAGAGGCACCCCATCCAAAGTAGAAACTAAAGATTTGCTGCCAGCTTTCCCCAAACTGATGTCTTTCCAATGGATTCAGCGTGCAAATGCAAGGGCTGATTCCTGGACAGAAAAGGTTCTGGAGATGTCATGTCAACAGCCAGCTGCAAGCTTCCCCTTTATCAACAAGAAGACCTGCCTTCTTGTCAGATCTTGGAAGGCTGTTAGAAAGAAAATCAACCCTAATGTTCTTGGGGATACAGTGGTTCTGAACTGAAAAGAGTTCGGTTGCTGGGATCCTTGTAACCACGTCTTTTTCTTCTCAATAAATCTTGCTAAAGAAAACTCCGTGAGAATGAAGCTTGGAGAAGACTTAGTTCACGGCAGCAGCCAAAAAGTCTCAGCCGCTCTCAGAAAGCCACGCTTGCATGGCCATCAGAACCAGTTCCCACTTGTGTCTTGGCAGTTCATCACGCAGGGAAGTGGCCGACAGAGCCCAGCCAACAAGAGAAGGCAACTCGGGTGCTTACTTTCCAAGAGGCGAAGTGCAGGGGAGGAAGATGAGTAGCGCTTGGAAAACCTGGCAAACTGGAGCAGAAGGGCCATGCCCCTCAGAAGCCACGCCACCCACCCCATCAGCTACAAAACATGCCCTCCAAGGAGGCATTCCACAGAATGAGGATAGGAATCTTCCACAGTCTCTCTGATCCTCTTTCTAACTCTTTTTCAATCAAAAATGGCTACCTGTCAGCCTTACTAGGTAGACCAGACAGGACCCACGACCCAATGAGCTAATTCTACTCTATTGTAAAGCTACATGGACAGAATCTTGCAAGCTTGAAAGGACAATTCTCCCACCGTCTCCTTTACAGCCCAAGAAACAAGGAAGGTCCCTTCTCTTGCTCCATCCACTATCCATCTGTGGGCTATACCATCTCTTATCTAGGTAGCGTCTCTTGTCCCAGTCTCCCAAGGTCTTTCCCACATCCCATTACATTACGTGTTTAACAGAGACGGATGGAATATCCAACCGTTCTCGTTTGGCAAAGTTTTGCAAATGTCCATTCTGGTTCCCAGGCCCCAAGAATTCCACAACATCTCGTCTCCTTAAAATGGCAGATATTTTGGGACAAGTTGGTCTTACCTAATGTTGCTACCCGGACGTATCTTCTCCTGGTGCTCATAGCAGTGATGCTGGTCCAGGTGCCTGTTAGTGGATCATATCTTTCAGCACTGGGACATATCAAGAGAAAGAAACAGAATCAGTCACTCTTAAGGCCCAAGAGATGGTTCAATTTTAAAAAGGCAAAAGATTGGAAAGTAATAAGGATGATTTTAGGTGGGGCAGTTGGATCCTGTTCATTACAGACTTAAAGGTCCATGACTTGTTTTAAAGCAGTTTTATTTTTGCTTACTACCTTAACTGATGAATTTGTTTAAGAATTCATGGCTTTAAAAACAAACGTTCAAAGGTTCTTTTTTTACATGTAAAAACAGAAGAAAAGAAAAAGAAAAAAGAAGAAGAAACTTGTCACAGAGTAATCAAAGCTAATCTTACATGTATATCCAATCATATTACCCTCAAATGACCAAAATTTCAGTTAATGAGAAAATAAAGCAACAAAGAGAAATCAAACATATAACCCGGTAAACACGTCCCAAATGTCTTAACGCTCCACTTAATAAAATGCTTATTCCAATATAGAGAGGGAGATTCTTCAGATGGTTGTAAAACTGAAGGAGAATTGGTGTCCTTCCAAGTTGGCTTTTCTTCCCTTTGCAATCGTGAAAATGGACAATATCTATCTCTGGTTAGTTAGCAAACCATTGCGATATAATTGAAACCAACATGGATGTCTATAAAAACCAACGTCCTGCAGAACAAAATGAATATATCAACTTCTGTCCCAAAGAGAGTCGTTGTAGTATAAAACCCATCTTGGGGACCAAAGGTGGATTTTAGGGCATTGCTTCTTCCATGATATATGGTTCTCTCTCTCTCTCTTTTGTATGTTGCTATCAAAATGACTTGGATGATGATTTACACACATTTGGGTCCTCTGAAAAATGAGAAATTCGTCTTGAAGGTGTTTGGATGATGATACTTTTGTAGAAGAGGATCCAAGATCTTGGTTGGGATGGGGGAAACCTGGCAGATCCTCATGCTTTTAAGTAGCCTTTACCTATTCAGACATGATGCTCCATCGTAGCCTCCAGCAGCATACAGGAGTCCATGCAAGGCTGCGACCCCAAGGCAGCTCCTTCTGGTCCCCATGGAGACCTCCGTCTGCCACGAGTTGGTGACGGGGTCGTACGACTCCACAGTGGCCAAGTCGGACGTTCCGTCGTAACTGTAGAGAGAGATCTTTTTTTTAAAAAAAGGATGACAACATTGAAGCAAAACTTTGGAAGAGAATGAGAAAAGGCTATTGACAATGGTCCAGAAGCCGAGACGTTTTCCTCGAAGGAAAGTGAGATGGCCCCTGGCTATCTCCACACAGCTCTCTTGACTGCAACGTGGAAAAGACCTGACGTTGCCTACTTCTGAGATGGGATCTGGGTTCTGCTTTAACTGACTTTCCGATCTATCTCACGCTGGGTTTTCCTGGCGCTTCGGCTTCGGAGATCAGCCAAGGCTGGCTAAGTGCTGCCATCTGCTGTGGCAAAGATTTGCTCCCCTTTTTCTTAGGGGAAAAAAATCCACGGGGAGAGAAGTTGGAGAAAAGGGACTGAGGGAAGAAGGGATTCCATAATGCAGGATACCCCGAGCAAGCAAAAAATAAGCATTTCTTTCCACAGCAGTTCAAGGGTTTTTTAGAACTCGTTGCCACAAGACTTACTTGTCTCTCTCTCTCTCTCTCCCTCCTTCCCTCCATTTGTATTTATCCATCCATCCATTTTTTCATCCATCCATCCATCCATCCATCCATCCATCCATCCATCCATCCATCCATCTTCCTTCCCTTCCCTTCCCTTCCCTTCCCTCCTTCCTTTCCTTCCCTCCCTTCTCCCCTCCCCTCCCCTTCCTTCCCTCCTTCCTTCTTTTCTACAACTCATTTGAAGCAGCTCATATTCCTCTTTCTATAATGCAGTTAAAATAGATAACAATCCCATAAAACAAACCCCAATAACAGTAGTAATTCTATAATTCTGCAATTCTGTAAATTCTACACGGTGTTCCTCCGTTGGCTCCTGTGGGAGTCAAGATGTTGGAAGAGAGATAGTGACCCTCTTGTGCTCTTCTACAATTTCTCGGGATCAAATGGGGCTCACCAGGGAATGCCGTCCAGGATGGCTCTCATTCTGTTCAGAAGATTTTAAAAAAAATCAGATTCTAACTTAGCACCAATTCTGATCGTGAGCCAATGTCCTGACCCTAACCTAGACTTGAGCTGAAATTTACCAAATACTTCCCCTTTGGAGGCTGGCCAAATGCCTTCTCTCTTTAAAAGGCCTTCTTGCTTCAGCCATATAACCTCTGCTATGAACCCTCCCTGTTTCGTCCACTTTTCTTCCTGTGGCCCTACCCAATAAGGTAAAATCAACAGCTGGGAGAGAGGGCTTCTTCAGTGCTGGGCTGTATTCAGTGTACCCCTCTAAGGAGGCCTGCTTGACAATCTCTTAGACACCCAGGAGACCTCCAAAACCCTGGGTGCTTTATATTTCTCTAGGTTTGACCCTGTCGGTGCAATTTTTTTTTTTTGAGATGCTCGCATCATCATCCTTTCCTCACTCGTCCAAGCCATTCAATCCAAATATCTAAAAATCAACTCAAGGAGCATCTGCAGCGATTCCTCCTTGGCGGGCGAGTCCTCCTTACCCACCCACGGCGTAGAGCTTGTTCCCAATTGCCGCAACCCCCACCCTGGCCCGGCGGGTGGACATGGAAGCAACCATGTGCCAGCGGTCGGTCCTCGTGTCGTAGGCTTCGCAATCCCCGTGGATTGCGAAAAGGCTGCCTCCTCCTGCAGGAGAGAGAGAAAGGGAGAAACGTGGCAATTATTCTTAAGGATGGGGAAGATGCATCTCAAACTCAACGCAGTTACCAGCTTGGGGACAAACCCTGCTTGTGGCGAGATGAATTCTGAACGAGGGCAAGCTGGGAAACCAACCTTTCCCCTCCGTCAGTTCTGGACATCTTGCCTGCTCTCCTTGCTTCTTCCCAGCGGAACGATCTCACACAGTATTTCTCAACCTTCTCATCTTTAAGATGTGTGGCTGGGGAATTCTGGGAGTTGAAGTCCACCCATCTTATGAAGTTGTCAAGGTTGAGAAACACTGTGCTAGCAACTTCCACAATGTCGGTTAACCTGCTGTGCAGACCCAGCCCACTGGGTAAGAAAATGGGTTCATTCAGGAACCAGGGCGAGCTGGTTGCAAGAAGAGTATATCTGAATCTGGATCATCTGCTTTTGTATTACCTGTCCAGCTGGCAGCCTCCAAACCAAGAATAAGGCCGTGTGAATCTAGGTTATGTGGGGGTTTAAATGCCATTTTTCCAGCTGGCAGTCTCCAAGCCAAGAATCATTTAATGTTGGGTAAATCTAGAGTATGTGGGGGTTTTAATGCCATCTATCCAGCTGGCAGTCCCCAAATCAAGAATCATTTAAGGCGACTCCTGGAAGCTTGGACACTCTGCCCTAAAGTAGCCAACGAACATGGGAATAGCATTTAAATAAAAGTGGCCTTGAGGTTGACCCCACTCATATTCGGAAGCACAGCCTCAAGAGTGCCACTCTACGCCCTTCCAGGAATGATGAACCCATCCCCAAGGCAGGCCACCTTAACAGAATCTTCCTGCAAGCAAAAAGGGGGTGCACGGTTACTTTAGTCAGCTGTTCTCCATGTCTGGTCCTGTAATGGTATGTAGGAATGACTTTGGGAGATGGGGAAAGAGCAGCAGACTAGGCAATGGTTAGATAAGCGGCAGCTGAGCCCGCAGAAGGAATGGGGCTGTGGTAAACATCTCAGACTACGCAATGGTCAGATAAGCAGCAGCTGAGCCTGCAGAAGGAATGGGGGCGTGGAAAGCGTCTCAGAAGGGACCCTCCCTAGTTGCTTGGGCTGTAAAGGTGAGGTGGGAGAGATGTACCTCCAGACTTGCAAGATTCTGTTAAATGCCACCTGACAATAAAGTTAGAGCTAGTACTTCTGGGTGTGCTTCTGGTCTGAACTACCTCGCAAGGCTGACAGGTCCCTTCCGCCGGTGATCCCTCCTCTTCCTGCCCTCGTCCCCCACTGCTCCATCGTCCGGGCCTTACCCACAGCAAACAGCACCATGCTCGCCCCCTCGCAGCGCCGGGGACGGGTGCGGCTGTTGCTCAGGACCGCCCTCTGCTCGGGCATCAAGTGGTACTTGAGGGCCTCGATGAGCAGGTCCTTGCACTCAGAATGGTGGCGCACCAGCAGTTCGGTGTCGACGTTGCTCATGAGGAAATCCCGGCTTAGCAGGGGAAGACGGACGCACTTCATGAGCTGAAAAGGAAGGAGGCGGGAGGGGAGGAAGAATGAAAGTCCAGAAGGAGACCAAGCTGAGGCCCACATGAGACAACCAAGAGGCTGTCACGTTGGGCGTGGAACAGACTAATTCTCGCTTGCACTATGGGTGAGAAAGAACTTATGGATGAGAAGCTGCAGAAACATCAGTCCCCTCAAGCACTAGATTCTGCTTCATTAAGGAGAAGGTGGATTTCCACCAGGGAGATGTCCCTCTATCAAGAGAGTTTGTCTAGATGCCCTTTAAGGAACCTTTCAGCTCTACGATTCGGGAAGTATTGAGAACTATAACTGCAATACAAGAATCAGGAGAGAGAATTAGAAGGACGCAAAGACACCACCTTGTACCTTTCCACTGCTTCTGGGTCCTACATCTAGGCGGGGGATCACAACTCCCCAAATCCCCAGCCAACCCAACGTCCAACAGACTAAGAATGATCAGTCTGGGTAATCCAACCCCACTGGGGCAAGATGAGAGCAGATGGCCAGGGAGCCTTCAAGCTCTGATTTTATTATCATTTCAAGCTCCATCGTTTCAAGCAGGTTCATCACTCAAGCAGGGAGTGCAGGAAAAACACTTACGATCCCCACAAGAGGGAAAGGCCTCTGATGTGAAATCACAAAAAAGGCACGTTAAAAAAAAAAAAATCAGTATTTTGGGAACGTTGGTGGGGGGAACTCTTCCAGAAACAGGACGCAGTATTTGTAAGCATTAAGGAAAGACCCTCCGTGAGTATTAATGGTTCCCGCAGGATGAACCGTGAGCCTCAGGAGGGTAGTTCCAGAGCGTACGTCTTTTCATCAAATGCTTACAATTATCTCGGAAAGCCACGTACTCGCGGAATATTCTGCTTCCTGCTGTCCACGTCATGCTTCACCCAGCTCAATACGGCTCGGTAAACTTCCTCTTCCGAAGGCACGTTGAGGCTGTCGCTGGAGATGAGATCTAACACCTGCCGACAAGAAGGTTTGGAAGTTCGGACTCCGAGAGGACGGAACTGGCTTGAACGAAGACAATTCCGAGCGACGGGTCCTCCTTCCCTCCCTCTGGACTGCTAAGGGGGAATCGCTTTCGTCTTCCCGAAGACTGGGAAATTTTTCTGGAAGGGAGGGAGAGCAGAGGGACACGACTCCAGGCCCTTTTAATGTTCATTTGCAGCAGCAAGGCCACGAGGCTGTCAAGGCTGACTCTTGTTTGTAAGAAAGCAGTACAGAGAAGGGTCAAATAAAGAAAGAGGTTACTAGAGGCTGGAAATGTCTCCTTTTCTTTTCTGGAATCCGCTTCGAGTCCTTTGGGCGCGTGGCAGTATAAAAATGCAGTAAATACCCACATACCTACCTGTGCAACGGGATTCCTGTCTCACCCTAGCAATTTAACATCTGGATCTGAGAATCGCTTTCCTTCAGCATCTTTTCCCCCACCGGCATGCCCCACCGCCGTTTACCTGCTTGAGAGGCAGCAGCATAAATTCCTCCGTCTTGGAGACATCCACGAAGTGCTGTAAGACGTACTTATGGGCCGATTTCAAGAGATCGCTGCAGGAGTGCGTGTCCGCGAAACCCCGGATGCCCAAGCAGTTGGAGGGGTCTAGCTGGCTCAACAGGAACTTGCAGCAGGCATCGCGGACCCCGTTCAGCTGCAGCAGGCTGGCCGCAGGAAGCAAGGTCTGAAAAGAAAGGGAGGCTCTGGGCTGCGTTCTCGCGGCCAGGCGTTCTGCCGACCAGCCGCTTCTCTCCCAGTAAAAATCCCAGGACAGGTGGGACCCCCTTTTTTTAATGGACATCCTTGATCATGACCACACACGTCCCGAAAAGGGTTGCAGGCCCACTTCAAGCCCTTGCTGGATAGCTCCAAGGAAAGTCCCTGGAGGACCCTGTGCCACTGCTCTTCGAGGCCTTACCTGGACGTTCCCTTCTCCCACCACGATCTCAGCAGTGTAGGCATACTGGACCAGTTGTTCCAGGGCCTGCGGATCAATGTCGTGGAGCGTGACGTGAGTCTGGCGGCTCTCGCTCATCTCATCTGCGGCAACAAAGAGATACCCTGTATGGATTTCAGGTGACCGGCATCAGACCTTCACCGGGGCCGGTCAAGAAGCCGAGTCTGCAGCTCTGGCAGAGGCAGAACAGTCATTTAGGTCAGCGGGTCCAACCGGGGGGCTGGAATGCCAACAAAAGCATTGCCTAGCTTCCATCTGACCTGCTTCTCCTTTTAAAAAAGATAAAAGAGGGCAAGAACCACAGATCGAAAGGTGCAATCTCCAGGATTTCAAACACGGCTCGTAATTTTAAATTAATTCCCCACTCAGCTACAGAAGCTGGTTCTTTGGGCCTGTAACCCTTTCTTATCTCCTAGGCTTGCTGTGGGGGCGAAAAAATTGGAAAAGAGAGGGAGTGCTGCATAGATGACGTTTATACGGCCACCCATTCTGGCTCGCAACACCTTAAGAACAAAAACACCTCATCCAAACATAAAAACCTACAATGGACGCCAAGGATAAACCCAAAGCAATCAGCAGGACAACATCAGTGTTCTTCTGACCCCCATGCTCTGGAGCACATCCAGGGCTTCCATGCTTCAGAAGACCAGGGCCATCTAATCTTTGGTCCTTGGAGAAAAGGTGGGTTAGAAATCTGACAAATTAAATAAACGCAGTTTTAGTGGCAGAAGGGCACAGGTCATAGAACGTCCCCCAGAATGAGTTTACTGCTGAATTTCGGTCAGACGTAGATTATCCCCAAGAAGAACCCCCCGAGATACTTGCTCGTGAACATGGCGTGGAAGTAGGGACTGCAGGAGGCCAACACCACCTTGTGCGCCTTGATCTCCTTGGCGGCCACGTGCAACACGATGTCGCAGAGGAGGCCCCGCTGCCTCATGCGGTTCATGCAGACAAAGGCGTCGTGGTAGTGCCTCTTGGAGTTGTGGGAGATGCTGTGGCCGTCCCGGTTCAGGAGCTGCATCCCGTTCTCCATGGCGGCAGCCGGCTCGCCCCTGGTTCGCGGCAACGCCCTTTCGGCCTCTCTGCAGAAACGGAATGGGAGTTGCAAGTTCGGCCCGCCGAGCGGACGGCTCTAAATTCTCCCTGGCCAACTCACCTGAAAGGGGCCGCCGGGCACAGCCACTGGGAATGTGTCGGAATAAATAATCATTTAAAAAAAAAAAAAGGCCAAGAAAGCTCCTGAAGAAAAAGCAGGCAATTCAATAGCGTTTTATAGATGCATTCGATTGGAAAAACACAAGGCGAGCAGGAAGCAAGATGCCCGAATAATAATAATAATAATAATAATAATAGTAATAATAATAATTCTTCCATTGCAAAAGGCAGTCTTACTTGGAACAGCTGATATCCTGCAAAGATCCCTTTAGCTCCATCAAACAGCCTCTGCCTAACCCAGGCCCTTGGGAAGGACTCGACAGGTGGACAAAAATGCCAGAGCCAGTCTAAACATCTGGCTGATGGTGCGATCAACCGTAATATCCCTATTACCTCCTTCTCCATGAAGGGCAACAAGGCCGTTCCTTGCCACACCCCATCTGATAATAAGGACGGGTGCTCTGCTAATCATAATGAAAAGGAATCACGAAAAAGTACGCAGCAGGCCCGCTTTAGATCCACCCACACGTGCATTCTGGCTCTAAGCCGCGGGCATAATCCTGCCTGGGACTCAGGACCCTTCCCAAACACCTACTGCAAGGGGCACCGTGCAACTAAAAATAACCAGCTGGGGAGGGGAATCCTTTTTTGCTTCCTCTGGCAAAAAGTGGGGCGAGAATGTGCTAAAGAGCAGACGGCAGCATCCAAGTGGGAAGGAAAACCAGCCCCCCCTTCCCTCGCTGCCCCCAACTGACAGATGGACGCCAGGCAGTGCGGTTCTAAGCCTCTCGGCAGAGGAAAAGCCCAAAATAGCAGAGGTGGGAGCTTTCTGCGAGGGAGGAGAGGGGACTCCCATCTTCATCTGGAAGAAGGGAAGACGAGCGACTGAACGGAAGCGGCTTCCGAGAGCCGCCCACGCAACCGTCGATTGTGCAAGGGCGTCTGGGGCGCTCCCAACAGCAGGGGGATGCTGAGCGCATGGCGGGCTCGGAAATGAATGTTTGCAACGGACGTGGCAGGGGAAGCTCAAGGTGTAATTATTCCTGGGGGAGGCCAGACCGCAGCCCCCTCCCCCTTGCAGCAATTTGATTGCAAGGACGTAATAATTGGGTTTCCCACGCCCTGGTACAATTCACACAAATTCTAGGTTAGGAGAAGAACAATTACGGGTCAGCCTTTGTTAAGAGTGTTTCTGCTATGCTTTGTTCTAGGAAGAAGGTCCAGATTGCTTCAGTAACTACCCAGTTATCTCCTCTTCGGATTGGAGGCCATCGAGAATCATCCTGGCCACGTCCAACTATGCCAGAATGCAACCATGCCGGTTAAGCTAGGGAACAGAAGGATTCATTCCAACTCAGGGTTTCAGAAGGTCAACGTCTCTGCCTCTGGGAGCTCTCCAAGGTACTGAACTCATTTCTTTCACGTACAGTACTTACCTACCACTGCCTCACCTGCACAGAACATTAAGGCCCCTCTCACTTCCTCTGAAATACCGCAAAATGTAGGAAAGAATGGGAAACGCAAAAAGATATCAAAATTCAGAAAGCCACTGCTGTTGAGTAGAGGAGCTACACACTCAAATATTTCCAGTAGGCCTGCAAACTGCACCTTAGCTCAGGGGTCTTGAACAACCTCAAGGGAGGGGCAATACAAAAAAACCTGTGCAGGCAAAGTGTCAAATCTTACTCCCGTCTGCAAAATTTAAGAATCCCTGCCTTAAGGGAAGGTTATTCCACAAAGGGGGCACCCTGGCTCGTCCTTGTAATGCTTGGCTCAGCCTACCGCCACCGGTGAGGGAGCAGGGATTCTACACACGCTCAGAGGCACACCGGTAATACACTGCCCTTTCTAGTCTCACATTTCCCATTAGCCAAGTTTTGCCCTGATCTTTCCATTGCATTTCTTCAACGACTCCTGCTGGGAAAAAATTTTCCCACCTCATTTTTGAAGGGAGCAGGCCCTCCTCCTCCTCCTCCTCTCCTTTCTCTCTTCCGCAGCCCTCCAGCTCACCTAAAAATAGCCCAAGTTGTTAAAAAGAACATGACGGAAAGCCCAAGATTAATCTGTTGCTAATACAGGTAGCTTCTGAAAACAGCTGTAAGAGTTCGGCCGGACATTTCAAAGGACTGTGAAACCAACTTCACGCCCACTTGATCCAGAGATTGTGACATATCGTCAGAGCACAACGCAGCATTTGCGTGCCTGGCGCGGCGGGGGCCCAGAGTCTCCGCATGCTTGCAAGCTAGAATTTGAGCCAAGGGGGACTGGGGGATTGGCAGCAAAGCCATATGCCCTTTCCCCAATATTCTCCATCATGCGAATATTGCCCCTGATTTTGAACAGCGCTGAAACTCACACCCCAAGGTGATTTAATTGTGACTCCTATTGCACTGCTTATAGGTTGGGTTGTTCACGATAAAATTCCTGCTTGAGTTTGGTTCTCTCTTTCTTCTCCAGATTTTCAGTGTGAAGCCCCCGACGACCCTAAAGATCACTGAGAATTTAGAAAGACCATGAAGCTAGTATAAAATGCAGCTTAACCCCCCCTCTCCTTTTTTCCCCTTCCTCCAGGCAGCTTAAGATGGAATTGTTTCGTTAGACTCGTTTGCCATGCAAAGTATCTCAGAGCTTATACAAGCAGTTTTGGAGCTTGGAAGGAACTCCCTGGAACTGTAGATCCCTTATAAACAAAAACTTGCTTTTTCTTCCTCTTTTTTATTCATTTTGATCCACAACAGGAACGTACGCCATTTTTCAGGCCAAGATCCTTAAGTGGCCTTGCAAGGTCTGGACAAAAACTAAGATGAATTTAATTTAAGTTCAATGTAACTTACTTCCCGTGCGAACGTTTTCCTTCTCTCACAGCAAACCACTATGTTGCAGGGTAACTGGGTTGGACTGAGGAGGCTCTGGTTGAAGTCTCCCCTCAGCCACGTAGCTGAGGGGAGTGACTTTGGGAACTCGCCATCTCTAAGCCCCACCACGGGGTTGTGGTGAAAACAAGAGAGATTCTCCCTGTTTGCCGCCGTGAACTTCCAGGGAAAAGGGAATAGAAATGAAGCCAGAAGAAGCCACTAATTTGCACAAAAATAAACAGGAGAAATTCTAAACAAAGGTGAATTGGTGACTAAATATTGGAATATTGGCAAATCAACATCCCTTCTGAATACAACTGGCTACAGCCCTGGAAATTCTCTGTTTTACTAGGTGGCTTTCAGTCCCTTCAAGATGACCGTCGACTCAGTCAAACCATTTAGGGGTATTGAGGGAGGGGATGGACTAGGTGACCTTCAAGGCCTCAAATTCTGAACGGCACATCTGCCTGAACCCCCTGCATGGCTGAAGTTCATAAAGGGCAACTCTGTTAGGAGAAGTGGGGAATCTGCCAGCAGAAACACCCCAGAAATGTGACATTATAGCGCACCAGTTGTGATAGCGAGGGCTGGGGAGAAGCTTTCAAGACATCACGAATTGTCCCCAGTTGTCCAAACCCCTGGTTCAAACCAAGGTGGATCGCACTCAGCTTAGCATCTTTGCCCTGAGCAAAAATGATTGCTCCGGTTGCATTTGATACTTGAAATGCCCCACGATTATCCGCCTGGTAGAGGCAGGTTGGCCTGAAAAGCTAGGTCAGAGCCAGGACACCTGGGAATACTCCACGAGCAACCTCTTCAGAGTAACTTCCCTGCATTTCTTAGAGACTAAGAATAAGAATCTGCCCTAGGAAAAGGCAATCGGACGAGTGAGCAGCGACTCATTCAGGTGCACAGCAGAAATCCTCCCTGGGCCTGAACTCATGCAGAGATGCAACAGGAATCGCCTTGGGGTTGTACGAGCTCTCGTTTACATCAGCGCTGGATGGCGTGGCAATATCTGGGGCTTCCATGGTCCGATTTTTGCCAGGTTTCTCTCCCACGTTCAAAGAATTCAGGCTTGAGGGGCCTTAAACCCAAGCGGTGGGCAAGGGGTGAGGTGGGGAAGATGCTGGTGCATTAAATAGCCGGGAGGCCGTCTGTCTCCCTTTCAGCTGCAATCAAGATGCTTTAAAAGTCCAGCTCAGAAGGACCCAGGGTGTTAGCCACAGCTATCTGAGCGCCACTCCACTTCCTGCCAGCAGATGCAGTTATAAAAATCCAGGCCAAACCCCAATCCCATCAAATGTCATTATTTATTTAGATGCACTTTCCTCCCCCCCCATTCATCTTCATCCCATCCCTCTCTGCTTTCCAGCTTAAGAGTATCAGGTGCAAAGAGGGCTCAAGCCCCCCCCCATTCAAGCTGATCTAAGAAGTGTCAAATTTCTTTGTGTCCCCATTCCCCCCACCCCCTTTTCCCATTTTTAGAGGGCAGGAAGGAGGCGCGGGGTGAGAGGAGGACCATTAAAAAAAAAATAAGGGGGAGGTCAACAGAAAGCACCACCTCCCTGCTTTACGACCCCCACCCCACCCCTCTTAAGGGATTTGGAGGCGGCCTACATTATTTGCAAACACACTGCGAAGGGGGGGGGAGAGAAACGCTTTTTGCACGAGCTTTAAGGAAGGACAGGAAACGGGAGTGAAAACGTCTCCTTCGATCCGCACGATTGCTGTCGTTGCTATTATGATGATATTAACAATGGGATCTGTTCTTGCTAGCAGCAGTGCGGACGTCTTCCTTCTGGGGGAAAGCGGGGGGGGGGTCGGCGTTCCCCGCCCTTGCTCTCCCTCCCTCTCCACCTTCCTCGGGAGAATCTGGCCCCTCCATCCCAAATTTTGCAATTTGCAAAATCAGCAAGGTGCGTGGCTGGCTGGCGGGCGGGCGCGGGGGGGGCGTCGCTGAGGCAGCCGAGGACTGCGTTCGTCTGGCTCGGAGTAGTCACCTTAAATAACCCCCCAGCCGGGAGGCCGCCGCGGCTCTCGGCTCCCCACCGCAACGCGCAAGCGAGCCCCCTTTCCCTCCCTCTCCCCCACCCCAGCAGCGGGGCAGGTAGCTCTGCGCGCTCGCCCGGGCGCCCCCACTGCGGCGCTTTCCCTGCCCCCGGCTGCCCGTGATGGATCGCTGCAGACGGCGCTTGGCCCCGGACTCTGCTCTCGCCCGCTTCCCTTGGTGCAGCGCCGAGCACCGCGGCGGGCCCTTTGCGGCGCCGAGGAGAGCAGCAGGCCGGGGGATCAAGCTGGCGGGCCTCGGATTTATCCCCCCCACCCCCCGTCCTCTCCCGGAGCAAAGACGCGGTGGGGGTCTCCCCGCAGTCTGCAACAAAGCCGGGGCGCAACGCTCGGGATCCGCTCCCCGCAACGGTCTTGCAAGCGGCTGGTGCACGTACCCCCCCCCACGACCCTGGGAGGAAGCCCCCCCGTGCAGACGGGTGCAGGCTGGCCCGAAGCTGCCGCCTTTGTTCCATCCGAGCATTGTTCGTGCGCCCCCCGCCCCCCCCCCCAAGACTCACCCAGCGGAAACCTCCAGGGCTAAGCAGCAAAGGTGGTTTCCCTGCTCCGGCACTTTGTTCTCCAGATTGATGGATTTGGCCCAAAAAGTTCGCCCGGGCAAAATCCGTTTCCCAGCTCTGGGGGGGCGGGCGGGCGGGGGGATCCGGGAGGGGGGCAATTCCTCTCCGCCGCTTCCCTGCTGCACCGCTCAAGCAGCGCCCGGCGCTTCCTCGCCTCTCCCACACAAATCACTTTTGCTTCTTTCTCTGCCCCCCCCCTCGTTTACACAGCAATAATACAGGGGCGAGTTGAGGATTGCTGTGTGTCAAGTCGCCGCCCGCGCCGCAATTCGCAACTGGTGGCCGCGCGGCGCACAGGGACGGGATCTTGCCACGGTTTAGCCGTGATGTCAGTGCCTGCAAAGGAGGAGGCTGTCGCTTAACCCCGCTTGGGGAACATGCCACCATCGGCTTGCATCTTCCTCATCGGGGGCTCCTGAACAGAAAGCGCAGGGCAAGGTTTTATTGCAAAGCGAGAGGCTTACACTCGCAGCGCTGCGGGGGTAAAGTTTGCGTCAACCCAGACGAAAAGCACGCGGAGGGTAGAGCTGCCGCTGAGTAAAATCTTTGGGGGGGGGTCTTTGCAAGCCCACGCCAAGAGCCCGCTTTCCCACAACTCCCTAAACCGCCTTGCAGCTTGCGCGTTTCGTGGGAACGTCGCCCAGGTGGGTTGCAAGGGGGAGCCGGCGGGATGCGCCCCCCCCCTCCCGCTCGCTCACCGTGGCTTAAGTCAACCCTAGTTAGGCAAACCCTGAGATGCACTGCCCGGATCGGGAAGCCGGCGGGAGAGACTGCAATGCCCCGGGA